>NW_027672133.1:0-57000 GCF_964165515.1 Mesoplodon bidens
ATTTTATTCCTCTTTTATGTATTTATGGATATAAGCATGGAAATAATTCATTCTTATAAATACATCAGTGTGAATGGAAGAACATTTTTTCTGTTTTATTTTTACATTTTATTTTTAAAATTTTTGACATTCAATTTTATTTATTTTTTTTATACAGTAGGTTATTATTAGTTATCTATTTTATGCATAGACATGTATACAGGTCAATCCCAATCTCCCAACTCATCCCACCACCACCACCCCATGGCTTCCCCCACTTTGTGTCCATACGTTTGTTCTCTACCTCTGTGTCTCTATCTCTGCCCTGCAAACCAGTTCATCTGTAGCATTTTTCTAGGTTCCACATATAGGCATTAATATACAATATTTGTTTTTCTCTTTCTGACTTACTTCACTCTGTATGACAGTCTCTAGATCCATCAACTTTTCTACAAATGACCCATTTTCATTCCTTTTTATGGCTGAGTAATATTCCATTTTATATATGTACCACATCTTTATCCATTCGTCTGTCTGTGGGCATTTAGGTTGCTTCCATTACCTGGCTATTGTAAATAGTGCTGCAATGAACATTGTGGTGAATGTGTCTCTGTGATTTATGGTTTTCTCTGGTTAAATGCCCAGAAGTGGGATTGCTGGATCCTATGGTAATTCTCTTTTTAGTTTTTAAAAGGAACCTCCATATTGTTCTCCATAGTGACTGTATCAATTTACATTCCCACCAGTAGCAGAAGAGGGTTCCTTTTGTCCACACCCTCCTCAGAATTTGTTGTTTGTATATTATCTGATGATGCCGATTCTAACAGGTGTGAGGTCTTACCTCATTGTAGTTTTGATTTGCATTTCTCTAATAATTAGTGATGTTGAGCAGCTTGTCATGTGCGTCTTGGCCATCTCTGTGTCTTCTTTGAAGAAACGTCTATTTAGATCTTCTGCCCATTTTTGTATTGGGTGGGTTGTTTTATTAATATTAAGCTGCATGAGCTGTTTATATATATTGGAGATTAAACCTTTGTCCACTGATTCGTTTGTGAACGTTTTCGCCCATTCTGAGGGTTGCCTTTTTCCATTCCCGTTTTTTTAACAAAGAAAGAAAGCAAGCAAAAGAAGCAGAACACTAATGTGCGTGAAATATGCCTCTTGAAACTGTCGTTTTGAAATATGGACGTCTTTTGAATTTTTTGGTCGATATATGTCCCCAGGATTTGTTTTCAGGGCAGGTGTCATTTACAGGCCTGTAATGATTTGGAATATCCACTGACCATTAGCGCTGGGATTAAAGCTGCTGTTGTAAAAACGGCCACAAGGTGGCAGCAGTTCTCCCTTACCAAATCTGGTTACTAGGGCAGCAGAACCTCAATGGAAGTCGCGTTCTAGATTGGAATGTAGAACGGAATGTGCCAGGAGAAAGCCCCTCAAGTTTGTCTCACTATTTCTTGTTCGTATTTTTAATTTAATTTTTTATTTTTTATTGCAGCAAGTTTGAGTACAACGTTTAGCTTGTTGTAGGTGTGCAAGAGGTGGTTCTTTTACACATATACATATGTCTGTTCTTCCTGGGATCCTTTTCCCATGTACGTTATGACAGAATGTTGAGTAGTCTTCCCTTGGTACTCCGTAGGTCTTTGGTGATTATATAAGTCTACTGTGTTTGTATATGTCTGTTAACCACAATATCGTAATGAATTCAATGCTCACACCTTTCCTTTGGTGAACCATAAGTTTGTTTAATGAATCTGTGATTGCCCTTCTCCGTGGAAATATCTGCCCTGGTATCAATTTATAGGTAACACCTATAAGTGATATGATATGTGTCTTTCACTTTCTGACTTACTCCAAGTCACGTGATTACCTCTAGACTCATCTACAGTGCTGCAAATGGCATTGTGTCCTTTTTTTCCTTGGCGAATATTCTGTCTTAGCGAGGTCCATTTTCTGCAATGTGATTCCCTGAGGGCTGAGGATTAGCTGACCTGGGCAGCCTGACCCTGCCGGCAAGCCCTCCCCAGGTGTGCCCGGGTTGAGGTCAATATAAACAGCACTCCAGGCAGCAATAGCCCCTGCAGCTGTGCCTGACTCCATATTCTCTGCCCCGTCAGCAGTCTCGGGGCTGTGCTGGTGGGAGGGTGTGAGGGTCCACGGCTTTGTGGGTGGCCCGGTGTGAGTGGGGCTCTGCTGGACTTTCTGCAGGAGTTGCCAGGCTGCCACCTGTAAAGAAGAGGATGTGTCACCCATAACTTCCACTGGAATATCTCTCCGGGCTGAGGTGAGGAAGGAAAAAAAGGAGTGGGGGCCGGGACAGGAGGGGTATCTCAGGCAGGGCAATGGAAAGCTTCCAGAAGAGCGCCCGTGGCCAGGACCATCCTGGCTGACCTGCAGGCACCAAGTTGGCCTGCGTGCTGTCGCTGGTGTGGCTCCACGGCCCTTCCTCTAGGCTTTCAAGCCCTTGTACATATTCAGGTGTTTCACCTGGGAAGGGTGGGAACAGTTCAGCAGCAGCTGGCCTGGGGCTCAGCTCACGTTTACTCACAGAGGCCTCGGCACGGTCCCACAGCTTTGCAATAAGGACGCTCCTTGCGTGGGCGGGCGGGGCTGCTGGCTGTATGGGGGATGATTCCCCACCTCTGACCAATTTCAGAATTGTTTACCACTGGAGCAAGTGCCTTGGTTTTGTTTCCCTCTGTATAACTGTTAGGTTCAGTTTTTTTTTTCTTTTTTGGTTCAAGTTAGATTTTATTCCTCTTTTATGTATTTATGGATATAAGCATGGAAATAATTCATTCTTATAAATACATCAGTGTGAATGGAAGAACTTCTTTTCTGTTTTATTTTTACATTTTATTTTTAAAAATTTTGAAATTTAATTTTATTTATTTTTTTATACAGTAGGTTATTATTAGTTATCTATTTTATGCATATACATGTATACAGGTCAATCCCAATCTCCCAACTCATCCCACCACCACCACCCCATGGCTTCCCCCACTTTGTGTCCATACTTTTGTTCTCTACCTCTGTGTCTCTATTTCTGCCCTGCAAACCAGTTCATCTGTACCATTTTTCTAGGTTCCACATATAGGCATTAATATACAATATTTGTTTTTCTCTTTCTGACTTACTTCACTCTGTATGACAGTCTCTAGATCCATCAACTTCTCTACAAATGACCCAGTTTCATTCCTTTTTATGGCTGAGTAATATTCCATTTTATATATGTACCACATCTTTATCCATTCGTCTGTCTGTGGCCATTTAGGTTGCTTCCATTACCTGGCTATTGTAAATAGTGCTGCAATGAACATTGTGGTGAATGTGTCTCTGTGATTTATGGTTTTCTCTGGGTAAATGCCCAGAAGTGGGATTGCTGGATCCTATGGTAATTCTCTTTTTAGTTTTTTAAAGGAACCTCCATACTGTTCTCCATAGTGACTGTATCAATTTACATTCCCACCAATAGCGGAAGAGGGTTCCTTTTGTCCACACCCTCCCCAGAATTTGTTGTTTGTAGATTATCTGATGATGCCGAATCTAACAGGTGTGAGGTCTTACCTCATTGTAGTTTTGATTTGCATTTCTCTAATAATTAGTGATGTTGAGCAGCTTGTCATGTGCGTCTTGGCCATCTCTGTGTCTTCTTTGAAGAAACGTCTATTTTGATCTTCTGCCCATTTTTGTATTGGGTTGTTTGTTTTATTAATATTAAGCTGCATGAGCTGTTTATATATATTGGAGATTAAACCTTTGTCCATTGATTCGTTTGTGAACGTTTTAGCCCATTCTGAGGGTTACCTTTTTCCATTCCCGTTTTTTTAACAAAGAAAGAAAGCAAGCAAAAGAAGCAGAACACTAATGTGCGTGAAATATGCCTCTTGAAACTGTCGTTTTGAAATATGGACGTCTTTTGAATTTTTTGGTCGATATATGACCCCAGGATTTGTTTTCAGGGCAGGTGTCATTTACAGGCCTGTAATGATTTGGAATATCCACTGACCATTAGCGCTGGGATTAAAGCTGCTGTTGTGTGAAACGGCCACAAGGTGGCAGCAGTTCTCCCTTACCAAATCTGGTTACTAGGGCAGCAGAGCCTCAATGGAAGTCGCGTTCTAGATTGGAATGTAGAACGGAATGTGCCAGGAGAAAGCCCCTCAAGTTTGTCTCACTACTTCTTGTTCGTGTTTTTAATTTAATTTTTTATTTTTTATTACAGCAAGTTTGAGTACAACGTTTAGCTTGTTGTAGGTGTGCAAGAGGTGGTTCTTTTACACATATACATATGTCTGTTCTTCCTGGGATCCTTTTCCCATGTACGTTATGACAGAATGTTGAGTAGTCTTCTCTTGGTACTCCGTAGGTCTTTGGTGATTATATACGTCTACTGTGTTTGTATATGTCTGTTAACCCCAATATCGTAATGAATTCAATCCTCACACCTTTCCTTTGGTGAACCATAAGTTTGTTTAATGAATCTGTGATTGCCCTTCTCCGTGGAAATATCTGCACTGGTATCAATTTATAGGTAACACCTATAAGTGATATGATATGATATGTGTCTTTCACTTTCTGACTTACTCCAAGTCACGTGATTAGCTCTAGACTCATCTACGGTGCTGCAAATGGCATTGTGTCCTTTTTTTCCTTGGCGAATATTCTGTCTTAGCGAGGTCCATTTTCTGCAATGTGATTCCCTGAGGGCTGAGGATTAGCTGACCTGGGCAGCCTGACCCTGCCGGCAAGCCCTCCCCAGGTGTGCCTGGGTTGAGGTCAATATAAACAGCACTCCAGGCCGCAATAGCCCCTGCAGCTGTGCCTGACTCCATATTCTCTGCCCCGTCAGCAGTCTCGGGGCTGTGCTGGTGGGAGGGTGTGAGGGTCCACGGCTTTGTGGGTGGCCCGGTGTGAGTGGGGCTCTGCTGGACTTTCTGCAGGAGTTGCCATGCTGCCACCTGTAAAGAAGAGGATGTGTCACCCATAACTTCCACTGGAATATCTCTCCAGGCTGAGGTGAGTAAGGAAAAAAAGGAGTGGGAGCCGGGACAGGAGGGGTATCTCAGGCAGGGCAATGGAAAGCTTCCAGAAGAGCGCCCGTGGCCAGGACCATCCTGGCTGACCTGCAGGCACCAAGTTGGCCTGCGTGCTGTCGCTGGTGTGGCTCCACGGCCCTTCCTCTAGGCTTTCAAGCCCTTGTACATATTCAGGTGTTTCACCTGGGAAGGGTGGGAACAGTTCAGCAGCAGCTGGCCTGGGGCTCAGCTCACGTTTACTCACAGAGGCCTCGGCACGGTCCCACAGCTTTGCAATAAGGACGCTCCTTGCGTGGGCGGGCGGGGCTGCTGGCTGTATGGGGGATGATTCCCCACCTCTGACCAATTTCAGAATTGTTTACCACTGGAGCAAGTGCCTTGGTTTTGTTTCCCTCTGTATAACTGTTAGGATCAGATTTTTTTTTCTTTTTTGGTTCAAGTTAGATTTTATTCCTCTTTTATGTATTTATGGATATAAGCATGGAAATAATTCATTCTTATAAATACATCAGTGTAAATGGAAGAAATTTTTTTCTGTTTTATTTTTACATTTTATTTTTAAAAATTTTGAAATTTAATTTTATTTATTTTTTTATACAGTAGGTTATTATTAGTTATTTATTTTATGCATAGACATGTACACAGGTCAATCCCAATCTCCCAACTCATCCCACCACCACCACCCCATGGCTTCCCCCACTTTGTGTCCATACTTTTGTTCTCTACCTCTGTGTCTCTATTTCTGCCCTGCAAACCAGTTCATCTGTACCATTTTTCTAGGTTCCACATATAGGCATTAATATACAATATTTGTTTTTCTCTTTCTGACTTACTTCACTCTGTATGACAGTCTCTAGATCCATCAACTTCTCTACAAATGACCCAGTTTCATTCCTTTTTATGGCTGAGTAATATTCCATTTTATATATGTACCACATCTTTATCCATTCGTCTGTCTGTGGGCATTTAGGTTGCTTCCATTACCTGGCTATTGTAAATAGTGCTGCAATGAACATTGTGGTGAATGTGTCTCTGTGATTTTTGGTTTTCTCTGGGTAAATGCCCAGAAGTGGGATTGCTGGATCCTATGGTAATTCTCTTTTTAGTTTTTTAAAGGAACCTCCATACTGTTCTCCATAGTGACTGTATCAATTTACATTCCCACCAAAAGCGGAAGAGGGTTCCTTTTGTCCACACCCTCCCCAGAATTAGTTGTTTGTAGATTATCTGATGATGCCGAATCTAACAGGTGTGAGGTCTTACCTCATTGTAGTTTTGATTTGCATTTCTCTAATAATTAGTGATGTTGAGCAGCTTGTCATGTGCGTCTTGGCCATCTCTGTGTCTTCTTTGAAGAAACGTCTATTTAGATCTTCTGCCCATTTTTCTTTTGGGTTGTTTGTTTTATTAATATTAAGCTGCATGAGCTGTTTATATATATTGGAGATTAAACCTTTGTCCATTGATTCGTTTGTGAACGTTTTTGCCCATTCTGAGGGTTGCCTTTTTCCTTTCCCGTTTTTTTAACAAAGAAAGAAAGCAAGCAAAAGAAGCAGAACACTAATGTGCGTGAAATATGCCTCTTGAAACTGTCGTTTTGAAATATGGACGTCTTTTGAATTTTTTGGTCGATATATGACCCCAGGATTTGTTTTCAGGGCAGGTGTCATTTACAGGCCTGTAATGATTTGGAATATCCACTGACCATTAGCGCTGGGATTAAAGCTGCTGTTGTGTGAAACGGCCACAAGGTGGCAGCAGTTCTCCCTTACCAAATCTGGTTACTAGGGCAGCAGAGCCTCAATGGAAGTCGCGTTCTAGATTGGAATGTAGAACGGAATGTGCCAGGAGAAAGCCCCTCAAGTTTGTCTCACTACTTCTTGTTCGTGTTTTTAATTTAATTTTTTATTTTTTATTACAGCAAGTTTGAGTACAACGTTTAGCTTGTTGTAGGTGTGCAAGAGGTGGTTCTTTTACACATATACATATGTCTGTTCTTCCTGGGATCCTTTTCCCATGTACGTTATGACAGAATGTTGAGTAGTCTTCTCTTGGTACTCCGTAGGTCTTTGGTGATTATATACGTCTACTGTGTTTGTATATGTCTGTTAACCCCAATATCGTAATGAATTCAATGCTCACACCTTTCCTTTGGTGAACCATAAGTTTGTTTAATGAATCTGTGATTGCCCTTCTCCGTGGAAATATCTGCCCTGCTATCAATTTATAGGTAACACCTATAAGTGATATGATATGATATGTGTCTTTCACTTTCTGACTTACTCCATGTCACGTGATTACCTCTAGACTCATCTACGGTGCTGCAAATGGCATTGTGTCCTTTTTTTCCTTGGCGAATATTCTGTCTTAGCGAGGTCCATTTTCTGCAATGTGATTCCCTGAGGGCTGAGGATTAGCTGACCTGGGCAGCCTGACCCTGCCGGCAAGCCCTCCCCAGGTGTGCCTGGGTTGAGGTCAATATAAACAGCACTCCAGGCAGCAATAGCCCCTGCAGCTGTGCCTGACTCCATATTCTCTGCCCCGTCAGCAGTCTCGGGTCTGTGCTGGTGGGAGGGTGTGAGGGTCCACGGCTTTGTGGGCGGCCCGGTGTGAGTGGGCCTCTGCTGGACTTTCTGCAGGAGTTGCCAGGCTGCCACCTGTAAAGAAGAGGATGTGTCACCCATAACTTCCACTGGAATATCTCTCCGGGCTGAGGTGAGTAAGGAAAAAAAGGAGTGGGGGCCGGGACAGGAGGGGTATCTCAGGCAGGGCAATGGAAAGTTTCCAGAAGAGGGCCCGTGGCCAGGACCATCCTGGCTGACCAGCAGGCACCAAGTTGGCCTGCGTGCTGTCGCTGGTGTGGCTCCACGGCCCTTCCTCTAGGCTTTCAAGCCCTTGTACATATTCAGGTGTTTCACCTGGGAAGGGTGGGAACAGTTCAGCAGCAGCTGGCCTGGGGCTCAGCTCACGTTTACTCACAGAGGCCTCGGCACGGTCCCACAGCTTTGCAATAAGGACGCTCCTTGCGTGGGCGGGCGGGGCTGCTGGCTGTATGGGGGATGATTCCCCACCTCTGACCAATTTCAGAATTGTTTACCACTGGAGCAAGTGCCTTGGTTGTGTTTCCCTCTGTATAACTGTTAGGGTCAGCTTTTTTTTTTCTTTTTTGGTTCAAGTTAGATTTTATTCCTCTTTTATGTATTTATGGATATAAGCATGGAAATAATTCATTCTTATAAATACATCAGTGTGAATGGAAGAACTTCTTTTCTGTTTTATTTTTACATTTTATTTTTAAAAATTTTGAAATTTAATTTTATTTATTTTTTTATACAGTAGGTTATTATTAGTTATCTATTTTATGCATAGACATGTATACAGGTCAATCCCAATCTCCCAACTCATCCCACCACCACCACCCCATGGCTTCCCCCACTTTGTGTCCATACTTTTGTTCTCTACCTCTGTGTCTCTATTTCTGCCCTGCAAACCAGTTCATCTGTACCATTTTTCTAGGTTCCACATATAGGCATTAATATACAATATTTGTTTTTCTCTTTCTGACTTACTTCACTCTGTATGACAGTCTCTAGATCCATCAACTTCTCTACAAATGACCCAGTTTCATTCCTTTTTATGGCTGAGTAATATTCCATTTTATATATGTACCACATCTTTATCCATTCGTCTGTCTGTGGCCATTTAGGTTGCTTCCATTACCTGGCTATTGTAAATAGTGCTGCAATGAACATTGTGGTGAATGTGTCTCTGTGATTTATGGTTTTCTCTGGGTAAATGCCCAGAAGTGGGATTGCTGGATCCTATGGTAATTCTCTTTTTAGTTTTTTAAAGGAACCTCCATACTGTTCTCCATAGTGACTGTATCAATTTACATTCCCACCAAAAGCGGAAGAGGGTTCCTTTTGTCCACACCCTCCCCAGAATTAGTTGTTTGTAGATTATCTGATGATGCCGAATCTAACAGGTGTGAGGTCTTACCTCATTGTAGTTTTGATTTGCATTTCTCTAATAATTAGTGATGTTGAGCAGCTTGTCATGTGCGTCTTGGCCATCTCTGTGTCTTCTTTGAAGAAACGTCTATTTAGATCTTCTGCCCATTTTTGTATTGGGTTGTTTGTTTTATTAATATTAAGCTGCATGAGCTGTTTATATATATTGGAGATTAAACCTTTGTCCATTGATTCGTTTGTGAACGTTTTCGCCCATTCTAAGGGTTGCCTTTTTCCATTCCCATTTTTTTAACAAAGAAAGAAAGCAAGCAGAAGAAGCAGAACACTAATGTGCGTGAAATATGCCTCTTGAAACTGTCGTTTTGAAATATGGACGTCTTTTGAATTTTTTGGTCGATATATGACCCCAGGATTTGTTTTCAGGGCAGGTGTCATTTACAGGCCTGTAATGATTTGGAATATCCACTGACCATTAGCGCTGGGATTAAAGCTGCTGTTGTGTGAAACGGCCACAAGGTGGCAGCAGTTCTCCCTTACCAAATCTGGTTACTAGGGCAGCAGAGCCTCAATGGAAGTCGCGTTCTAGATTGGAATGTAGAACGGAATGTGCCAGGAGAAAGCCCCTCAAGTTTGTCTCACTACTTCTTGTTCGTGTTTTTAATTTAATTTTTTATTTTTTATTACAGCAAGTTTGAGTACAACGTTTAGCTTGTTGTAGGTGTGCAAGAGGTGGTTCTTTTACACATATACATATGTCTGTTCTTCCTGGGATCCTTTTCCCATGTACGTTATGACAGAATGTTGAGTAGTCTTCTCTTGGTACTCCGTAGGTCTTTGGTGATTATATACGTCTACTGTGTTTGTATATGTCTGTTAACCCCAATATCGTAATGAATTCAATCCTCACACCTTTCCTTTGGTGAACCATAAGTTTGTTTAATGAATCTGTGATTGCCCTTCTCTGTGGAAATATCTGCCCTGGTATCAATTTATAGGTAACACCTATAAGTGATATGATATGATATGTGTCTTTCACTTTCTGACTTACTCCAAGTCACGTGATTAGCTCTAGACTCATCTACGGTGCTGCAAATGGCATTGTGTCCTTTTTTTCCTTGGCGAATATTCTGTCTTAGCGAGGTCCATTTTCTGCAATGTGATTCCCTGAGGGCTGAGGATTAGCTGACCTGGGCAGCCTGACCCTGCCGGCAAGCCCTCCCCAGGTGTGCCTGGGTTGAGGTCAATATAAACAGCACTCCAGGCAGCAATAGCCCCTGCAGCTGTGCCTGACTCCATATTCTCTGCCCCGTCAGCAGTCTCGGGGCTGTGCTGGTGGGAGGGTGTGAGGGTCCACGGCTTTGTGGGCGGCCCGGTGTGAGTGGGGCTCTGCTGGACTTTCTGCAGGAGTTGCCATGCTGCCACCTGTAAAGAAGAGGATGTGTCACCCATAACTTCCACTGGAATATCTCTCCGGGCTGAGGTGAGTAAGGAAAAAAAGGAGTGGGAGCCGGGACAGGAGGGGTATCTCAGGCAGGGCAATGGAAAGCTTCCAGAAGAGCGCCCGTGGCCAGGACCATCCTGGCTGACCTGCAGGCACCAAGTTGGCCTGCGTGCTGTCGCTGGTGTGGCTCCACGGCCCTTCCTCTAGGCTTTCAAGCCCTTGTACATATTCAGGTGTTTCACCTGGGAAGGGTGGGAACAGTTCAGCAGCAGCTGGCCTGGGGCTCAGCTCACGTTTACTCACAGAGGCCTCAGAACGGTCCCCCAGCTTTGCAATAAGGACGCTGCTTGCATGGGCGGGCGGGGCTGCTGGCTGTATGGGGGATGATTCCCCACCTCTGACCAATTTCAGAATTGTTTACCACTGGAGCAAGTGCCTTGGTTGTGTTTCCCTCTGTATAACTGTTAGGGTCAGCTTTTTTTTTTCTTTTTTGGTTCAAGTTAGATTTTATTCCTCTTTTATGTATTTATGGATATAAGCATGGAAATAATTCATTCTTATAAATACATCAGTGTGAATGGAAGAACTTTTTTTCTGTTTTATTTTTACATTTTATTTTTAAAAATTTTGAAATTTAATTTTATTTATTTTTTTATACAGTAGGTTATTATTAGTTATCTATTTTATGCATAGACATGTATACAGGTCAATCCCAATCTCCCAACTCATCCCACCACCACCACCCCATGGCTTCCCCCACTTTGTGTCCATACTTTTGTTCTCTACCTCTGTGTCTCTATTTCTGCCCTGCAAACCAGTTCATCTGTACCATTTTTCTAGGTTCCACATATAGGCATTAATATACAATATTTGTTTTTCTCTTTCTGACTTACTTCACTCTGTATGACAGTCTCTAGATCCATCAACTTCTCTACAAATGACCCAGTTTCATTCCTTTTTATGGCTGAGTAATATTCCATTTTATATATGTACCACATCTTTATCCATTCGTCTGTCTGTGGCCATTTAGGTTGCTTCCATTACCTGGCTATTGTAAATAGTGCTGCAATGAACATTGTGGTGAATGTGTCTCTGTGATTTATGGTTTTCTCTGGGTAAATGCCCAGAAGTGGGATTGCTGGATCCTATGGTAATTCTCTTTTTAGTTTTTTAAAGGAACCTCCATACTGTTCTCCATAGTGACTGTATCAATTTACATTCCCACCAATAGCGGAAGAGGGTTCCTTTTGTCCACACCCTCCCCAGAATTTGTTGTTTGTAGATTATCTGATGATGCCGAATCTAACAGGTGTGAGGTCTTACCTCATTGTAGTTTTGATTTGCATTTCTCTAATAATTAGTGATGTTGAGCAGCTTGTCATGTGCGTCTTGGCCATCTCTGTGTCTTCTTTGAAGAAACGTCTATTTTGATCTTCTGCCCATTTTTGTATTGGGTTGTTTGTTTTATTAATATTAAGCTGCATGAGCTGTTTATATATATTGGAGATTAAACCTTTGTCCATTGATTCGTTTGTGAACGTTTTCGCCCATTCTGAGGGTTGCCTTTTTCCATTCCCGTTTTTTTAACAAAGAAAGAAAGCAAGCAAAAGAAGCAGAACACTAATGTGCGTGAAATATGCCTCTTGAAACTGTCGTTTTGAAATATGGACGTCTTTTGAATTTTTTGGTCGATATATGATCCCAGGATTTGTTTTCAGGGCAGGTGTCATTTACAGGCCTGTAATGATTTGGAATATCCACTGACCATTAGCGCTGGGATTAAAGCTGCTGTTGTGTGAAACGGCCACAAGGTGGCAGCAGTTCTCCTTTACCAAATCTGGTTACTAGGGCAGCAGAGCCTCAATGGAATTCGCGTTCTAGATTGGAATGTAGAACGGAATGTGCCAGGAGAAAGCCCCTCAAGTTTGTCTCACTACTTCTTGTTCGTGTTTTTAATTTCATTTTTTATTTTTTATTACAGCAAGTTTGAGTACAACGTTTAGCTTGTTGTAGGTGTGCAAGAGGTGGTTCTTTTACACATATACATATGTCTGTTCTTCCTGGGATCCTTTTCCCATGTACGTTATGACAGAATGTTGAGTAGTCTTCTCTTGGTACTCCGTAGGTCTTTGGTGATTATATACGTCTACTGTGTTTGTATATGTCTGTTAACCCCAATATCGTAATGAATTCAATCCTCACACCTTTCCTTTGGTGAACCATAAGTTTGTTTAATGAATCTGTGATTGCCCTTCTCCGTGGAAATATCTGCCCTGGTATCAATTTATAGGTAACACCTATAAATGATATGATATGATATGTGTCTTTCACTTTCAGACTTACTCCAAGTCACGTGACTACCTCTAGACTCATCTACGGTGCTGCAAATGGCATTGTGTCCTTTTTTTCCTTGGCGAATATTCTGTCTTAGCGAGGTCCATTTTCTGCAATGTGATTCCCTGAGGGCTGAGGATTAGCTGACCTGGGCAGCCTGACCCTGCCGGCAAGCCCTCCCCAGGTGTGCCTGGGTTGAGGTCAATATAAACAGCACTCCAGGCAGCAATAGCCCCTGCAGCTGTGCCTGACTCCATATTCTCTGCCCCGTCAGCAGTCTCGGGGCTGGGCTGGTGGGAGGGTGTGAGGGTCCACGGCTTTGTGGGTGGCCCGCTGTGAGTGGGGCTCTGCTGGACTTTCTGCAGGAGTTAACAGGCTGCCACCTGTAAAGAAGAGGGTGTGTCACCCATAATTTCCACTGGAATATCTCTCCGGGCTGAGGTGAGTAAGGAAAAAAAGGAGTGGGGGCCGGGACAGGAGGGGTATCTCTGGCAGGGCAATGGAAAGCTTCCAGAAGAGCGCCCGTGGCCAGGACCATCCTGGCTGACCTGCAGGCACCAAGTTGGCCTGCGTGCAGTCGCTGGTGTGGCTCCACGGCCCTTCCTCTAGGCTTTCAAGCCCTTGTACATATTCAGGTGTTTCACCTGGGAAGGGTGGGAACAGTTCAGCAGCAGCTGGCCTGGGGCTCAGCTCACGTTTACTCACAGAGGCCTCAGAACGGTCCCCCAGCTTTGCAATAAGGACGCTGCTTGCATGGGCGGGCGGGGCTGCTGGCTGTATGGGGGATGATTCCCCACCTCTGACCAATTTCAGAATTGTTTACCACTGGAGCAAGTGCCTTGGTTGTGTTTCCCTCTGTATAACTGTTAGGGTCAGCTTTTTTTTTTCTTTTTTGGTTCAAGTTAGATTTTATTCCTCTTTTATGTATTTATGGATATAAGCATGGAAATAATTCATTCTTATAAATACATCAGTGTGAATGGAAGAACTTTTTTTCTGTTTTATTTTTACATTTTATTTTTAAAAATTTTGAAATTTAATTTTATTTATTTTTTTATACAGTAGGTTATTATTAGTTATCTATTTTATGCATAGACATGTATACAGGTCAATCCCAATCTCCCAACTCATCCCACCACCACCACCCCATGGCTTCCCCCACTTTGTGTCCATACTTTTGTTCTCTACCTCTGTGTCTCTATTTCTGCCCTGCAAAACAGTTCATCTGTACCATTTTTCTAGGTTCCACATATAGGCATTAATATACAATATTTGTTTTTCTCTTTCTGACTTACTTCACTCTGTATGACAGTCTCTAGATCCATCAACTTCTCTACAAATGACCCAGTTTCATTCCTTTTTATGGCTGAGTAATATTCCATTTTATATATGTAACACATCTTTATCCATTCGTCTGTCTGTGGCCATTTAGGTTGCTTCCATTACCTGGCTATTGTAAATAGTGCTGCAATGAACATTGTGGTGAATGTGTCTCTGTGATTTATGGTTTTCTCCGGGTAAATGCCCAGAAGTGGGATTGCTGGATCCTATGGTAATTCTCTTTTCAGTTTTTTAAAGGAACCTCCATACTGTTCTCCATAGTGACTGTATCAATTTACATTCCCACCAATAGTGGAAGAGGGTTCCTTTTGTCCACACCCTCCCCAGAATTTGTTGTTTGTAGATTATCTGATGATGCCGATTCTAACAGGTGTGAGGTCTTACCTCATTGTAGTTTTGATTTGCATTTCTCTAATAATTAGTGATGTTGAGCAGCTTGTCATGTGCGTCTTGGCCATCTCTGTGTCTTCTTTCAAGAAACGTCTATTTAGATCTTCTGCCCATTTTTGTATTGGGTTGTTTGTTTTATTAATATTAAGCTGCATGAGCTGTTTATATATATTGGAGATTAAACCTTTGTCCATTGATTCGTTTGTGAACGTTTTTGCCCATTCTGAGGGATACCTTTTTCCATTCCCGTTTTTTTAACAAAGAAAGAAAGAAAGCAAAAGAAGCAGAACACTAATGTGCGTGAAATATGCCTCTTGAAACTGTCGTTTTGAAATATGGACGTCTTTTGAATTTTTTGGTCGATATATGACCCCAGGATTTGTTTTCAGGGCAGGTATCATTTACAGGCCAGTAATGATTTGGAATATCCACTGACCATTAGCGCTGGGATTAAAGCTGCTGTTGTGTGAAACGGCCACAAGGTGGCAGCAGTTCTCCCTTACCAAACCTGGTTACTAGGGCAGCAGAGCCTCAATGGAAGTCGCGTTCTAGATTGGAATGTAGAACGGAATGTGCCAGGAGAAAGCCCCTCAAGTTTGTCTCACTACTTCTTGTTCGTGTTTTTAATTTAATTTTTTATTTTTTATTACAGCAAGTTTGAGTACAACGTTTAGCTTGTTGTAGGTGTGCAAGAGGTGGTGCTTTTACACATATACATATGTCTGTTCTTCCTGGGATCCTTTTCCCATGTACGTTATGACAGAATGTTTAGTAGTCTTCTCTTGGTACTCGGTAGGTCTTTGGTGATTATATACGTCTACTGTGATTGTATATGTCTGTTAACCCCAATATCGTAATGAATTCAATCCTCACACCTTTCCTTTGGTGAACCATAAGTTTGTTTAATGAATCTGTGATTGCCCTTCTCCGTGGAAATATCTGCCCTGGTATCAATTTATAGGTAACACCTATAAGTGATATGATATGATATGTGTCTTTCACTTTCTGACTTACTCCAAGTCACGTGATTACCTCTAGACTCATCTACGGTGCTGCAAATGGCATTGTGTCCTTTTTTTCCTTGGCGAATATTCTGTCTTAGCGAGGTCCATTTTCTGCAATGTGATTCCCTGAGGGCTGAGGATTAGCTGACCTGGGCAGCCTGACCCTGCCGGCAAGCCCTCCCCAGGTGTGCCTGGGTTGAGGTCAATATAAACAGCACTCCAGGCAGCAATAGCCCCTGCAGCTGTGCCTGACTCCATATTCTCTGCCCCGTCAGCAGTCTCGGGGCTGTGCTGGTGGGAGGGTGTGAGGGTCCACGGCTTTGTGGGCGGCCCGGTGTGAGTGGGCCTCTGCTGGACTTTCTGCAGGAGTTGCCAGGCTGCCACCTGTAAAGAAGAGGATGTGTCACCCATAACTTCCACTGGAATATCTCTCCGGGCTGAGGTGAGTAAGGAAAAAAAGGAGTGGGGGCCGGGACAGGAGGGGTATCTCAGGCAGGGCAATGGAAAGTTTCCAGAAGAGGGCCCGTGGCCAGGACCATCCTGGCTGACCAGCAGGCACCAAGTTGGCCTGCGTGCTGTCGCTGGTGTGGCTCCACGGCCCTTCCTCTAGGCTTTCAAGCCCTTGTACATATTCAGGTGTTTCACCTGGGAAGGGTGGGAACAGTTCAGCAGCAGCTGGCCTGGGGCTCAGCTCACGTTTACTCACAGAGGCCTCGGCACGGTCCCACAGCTTTGCAATAAGGACGCTCCTTGCGTGGGCGGGCGGGGCTGCTGGCTGTATGGGGGATGATTCCCCACCTCTGACCAATTTCAGAATTGTTTACCACTGGAGCAAGTGCCTTGCTTGTGTTTCCCTCTGTATAACTGTTAGGGTCAGCTTTTTTTTTTCTTTTTTGGTTCAAGTTAGATTTTATTCCTCTTTTATGTATTTATGAATATAAGCATGGAAATAATTCATTCTTATAAATACATCAGTGTGAATGGAAGAACTTCTTTTCTGTTTTATTTTTACATTTTATTTTTAAAAATTTTGAAATTTAATTTTATTTATTTTTTTATACAGTAGGTTATTATTAGTTATCTATTTTATGCATAGACATGTATACAGGTCAATCCCAATCTCCCAACTCATCCCACCACCACCACCCCATGGCTTCCCCCACTTTGTGTCCATACTTTTGTTCTCTACCTCTGTGTCTCTATTTCTGCCCTGCAAACCAGTTCATCTGTACCATTTTTCTAGGTTCCACATATAGGCATTAATATACAATATTTGTTTTTCTCTTTCTGACTTACTTCACTCTGTATGACAGTCTCTAGATCCATCAACTTCTCTACAAATGACCCAGTTTCATTCCTTTTTATGGCTGAGTAATATTCCATTTTATATATGTACCACATCTTTATCCATTCGTCTGTCTGTGGCCATTTAGGTTGCTTCCATTACCTGGCTATTGTAAATAGTGCTGCAATGAACATTGTGGTGAATGTGTCTCTGTGATTTATGGTTTTCTCTGGGTAAATGCCCAGAAGTGGGATTGCTGGATCCTATGGTAATTCTCTTTTTAGTTTTTTAAAGGAACCTCCATACTGTTCTCCATAGTGACTGTATCAATTTACATTCCCACCAATAGCGGAAGAGGGTTCCTTTTGTCCACACCCTCCCCAGAATTTGTTGTTTGTAGATTATCTGATGATGCCGAATCTAACAGGTGTGAGGTCTTACCTCATTGTAGTTTTGATTTGCATTTCTCTAATAATTAGTGATGTTGAGCAGCTTGTCATGTGCGTCTTGGCCATCTCTGTGTCTTCTTTGAAGAAACGTCTATTTTGATCTTCTGCCCATTTTTGTATTGGGTTGTTTGTTTTATTAATATTAAGCTGCATGAGCTGTTTATATATATTGGAGATTAAACCTTTGTCCATTGATTCGTTTGTGAACGTTTTCGCCCATTCTGAGGGTTGCCTTTTTCCATTCCCGTTTTTTTAACAAAGAAAGAAAGCAAGCAAAAGAAGCAGAACACTAATGTGCGTGAAATATGCCTCTTGAAACTGTCGTTTTGAAATATGGACGTCTTTTGAATTTTTTGGTCGATATATGACCCCAGGATTTGTTTTCAGGGCAGGTGTCATTTACAGGCCTGTAATGATTTGGAATATCCACTGACCATTAGCGCTGGGATTAAAGCTGCTGTTGTGTGAAACGGCCACAAGGTGGCAGCAGTTCTCCTTTACCAAATCTGGTTACTAGGGCAGCAGAGCCTCAATGGAAGTCGCGTTCTAGATTGGAATGTAGAACGGAATGTGCCAGGAGAAAGCCCCTCAAGTTTGTCTCACTACTTCTTGTTCGTGTTTTTAATTTAATTTTTTATTTTTTATTACAGCAAGTTTGAGTACAACGTTTAGCTTGTTGTAGGTGTGCAAGAGGTGGTTCTTTTACACATATACATATGTCTGTTCTTCCTGGGATCCTTTTCCCATGTACGTTATGACAGAATGTTGAGTAGTCTTCTCTTGGTACTCCGTAGGTCTTTGGTGATTATATACATCTACTGTGTTTGTATATGTCTGTTAACCCCAATATCGTAATGAATTCAATCCTCACACCTTTCCTTTGGTGAACCATAAGTTTGTTTAATGAATCTGTGATTGCCCTTCTCCGTGGAAATATCTGCCCTGGTATCAATTTATAGGTAACACCTATAAGTGATATGATATGATATGTGTCTTTCACTTTCAGACTTACTCCAAGTCACGTGACTACCTCTAGACTCATCTACGGTGCTGCAAATGGCATTGTGTCCTTTTTTTCCTTGGCGAATATTCTGTCTTAGCGAGGTCCATTTTCTGCAATGTGATTCCCTGAGGGCTGAGGATTAGCTGACCTGGGCAGCCTGACCCTGCCGGCAAGCCCTCCCCAGGTGTGCCTGGGTTGAGGTCAATATAAACAGCACTCCAGGCAGCAATAGCCCCTGCAGCTGTGCCTGACTCCATATTCTCTGCCCCGTCAGCAGTCTCGGGGCTGTGCTGGTGGGAGGGTGTGAGGGTCCACGGCTTTGTGGGTGGCCCGCTGTGAGTGGGGCTCTGCTGGACTTTCTGCAGGAGTTAACAGGCTGCCACCTGTAAAGAAGAGGGTGTGTCACCCATAATTTCCACTGGAATATCTCTCCGGGCTGAGGTGAGTAAGGAAAAAAAGGAGTGGGGGCCGGGACAGGAGGGGTATCTCAGGCAGGGCAATGGAAAGCTTCCAGAAGAGCGCCCGTGGCCAGGACCATCCTGGCTGACCTGCAGGCACCAAGTTGGCCTGCGTGCAGTCGCTGGTGTGGCTCCACGGCCCTTCCTCTAGGCTTTCAAGCCCTTGTACATATTCAGGTGTTTCACCTGGGAAGGGTGGGAACAGTTCAGCAGCAGCTGGCCTGGGGCTCAGCTCACGTTTACTCACAGAGGCCTCAGAACGGTCCCCCAGCTTTGCAATAAGGACGCTGCTTGCATGGGCGGGCGGGGCTGCTGGCTGTATGGGGGATGATTCCCCACCTCTGACCAATTTCAGAATTGTTTACCACTGGAGCAAGTGCCTTGGTTGTGTTTCCCTCTGTATAACTGTTAGGGTCAGCTTTTTTTTTTCTTTTTTGGTTCAAGTTAGATTTTATTCCTCTTTTATGTATTTATGGATATAAGCATGGAAATAATTCATTCTTATAAATACATCAGTGTGAATGGAAGAACTTTTTTTCTGTTTTATTTTTATATTTTATTTTTAAAAATTTTGAAATTTAATTTAATTTATTTTTTTATACAGTATGTTATTATTAGTTATCTATTTTATGCATAGACATGTATACAGGTCAATCCCAATCTCCCAACTCATCCCACCACCACCACCCCATGGCTTCCCCCACTTTGTGTCCATACTTTTGTTCTCTACCTCTGTGTCTCTATTTCTGCCCTGCAAACCAGTTCATCTGTACCATTTTTCTAGGTTCCACATATAGGCATTAATATACAATATTTGTTTTTCTCTTTCTGACTGACTTCACTCTGTATGACAGTCTCTAGATCCATCAACTTCTCTACAAATGACCCAGTTTCATTCCTTTTTATGGCTGAGTAATATTCCATTTTATATATGTACCACATCTTTATCCATTCGTCTGTCTGTGGGCATTTAGGTTGCTTCCATTACCTGGCTATTGTAAATAGTGCTGCAATGAACATTGTGGTGAATGTGTCTCTGTGATTTATGGTTTTCTCCGGGTAAATGCCCAGAAGTGGGATTGCTGGATCCTATGGTAATTCTCTTTTCAGTTTTTTAAAGGAACCTCCATACTGTTCTCCATAGTGACTGTATCAATTTACATTCCCACCAATAGTGGAAGAGGGTTCCTTTTGTCCACACCCTCCCCAGAATTTGTTGTTTGTAGATTATCTGATGATGCCGATTCTAACAGGTGTGAGGTCTTACCTCATTGTAGTTTTGATTTGCATTTCTCTAATAATTAGTGATGTTGAGCAGCTTGTCATGTGCGTCTTGGCCATCTCTGTGTCTTCTTTCAAGAAACGTCTATTTAGATCTTCTGCCCATTTTTGTATTGGGTTGTTTGTTTTATTAATATTAAGCTGCATGAGCTGTTTATATATATTGGAGATTAAACCTTTGTCCATTGATTCGTTTGTGAACGTTTTTGCCCATTCTGAGGGATACCTTTTTCCATTCCCGTTTTTTTAACAAAGAAAGAAAGAAAGCAAAAGAAGCAGAACACTAATGTGCGTGAAATATGCCTCTTGAAACTGTCGTTTTGAAATATGGACGTCTTTTGAATTTTTTGGTCGATATATGACCCCAGGATTTGTTTTCAGGGCAGGTATCATTTACAGGCCAGTAATGATTTGGAATATCCACTGACCATTAGCGCTGGGATTAAAGCTGCTGTTGTGTGAAACGGCCACAAGGTGGCAGCAGTTCTCCCTTACCAAACCTGGTTACTAGGGCAGCAGAGCCTCAATGGAAGTCGCGTTCTAGATTGGAATGTAGAACGGAATGTGCCAGGAGAAAGCCCCTCAAGTTTGTCTCACTACTTCTTGTTCGTGTTTTTAATTTAATTTTTTATTTTTTATTACAGCAAGTTTGAGTACAACGTTTAGCTTGTTGTAGGTGTGCAAGAGGTGGTGCTTTTACACATATACATATGTCTGTTCTTCCTGGGATCCTTTTCCCATGTACGTTATGACAGAATGTTTAGTAGTCTTCTCTTGGTACTCGGTAGGTCTTTGGTGATTATATACGTCTACTGTGATTGTATATGTCTGTTAACCCCAATATCGTAATGAATTCAATCCTCACACCTTTCCTTTGGTGAACCATAAGTTTGTTTAATGAATCTGTGATTGCCCTTCTCCGTGGAAATATCTGCCCTGGTATCAATTTATAGGTAACACCTATAAGTGATATGATATGATATGTGTCTTTCACTTTCTGACTTACTCCAAGTCACGTGATTACCTCTAGACTCATCTACGGTGCTGCAAATGGCATTGTGTCCTTTTTTTCCTTGGCGAATATTCTGTCTTAGCGAGGTCCATTTTCTGCAATGTGATTCCCTGAGGGCTGAGGATTAGCTGACCTGGGCAGCCTGACCCTGCCGGCAAGCCCTCCCCAGGTGTGCCTGGGTTGAGGTCAATATAAACAGCACTCCAGGCAGCAATAGCCCCTGCAGCTGTGCCTGACTCCATATTCTCTGCCCCGTCAGCAGTCTCGGGGCTGTGCTGGTGGGAGGGTGTGAGGGTCCACGGCTTTGTGGGCGGCCCGGTGTGAGTGGGCCTCTGCTGGACTTTCTGCAGGAGTTGCCAGGCTGCCACCTGTAAAGAAGAGGATGTGTCACCCATAACTTCCACTGGAATATCTCTCCGGGCTGAGGTGAGTAAGGAAAAAAAGGAGTGGGGGCCGGGACAGGAGGGGTATCTCAGGCAGGGCAATGGAAAGTTTCCAGAAGAGGGCCCGTGGCCAGGACCATCCTGGCTGACCAGCAGGCACCAAGTTGGCCTGCGTGCTGTCGCTGGTGTGGCTCCACGGCCCTTCCTCTAGGCTTTCAAGCCCTTGTACATATTCAGGTGTTTCACCTGGGAAGGGTGGGAACAGTTCAGCAGCAGCTGGCCTGGGGCTCAGCTCACGTTTACTCACAGAGGCCTCGGCACGGTCCCACAGCTTTGCAATAAGGACGCTCCTTGCGTGGGCGGGCGGGGCTGCTGGCTGTATGGGGGATGATTCCCCACCTCTGACCAATTTCAGAATTGTTTACCACTGGAGCAAGTGCCTTGCTTGTGTTTCCCTCTGTATAACTGTTAGGGTCAGCTTTTTTTTTTTCTTTTTTGGTTCAAGTTAGATTTTATTCCTCTTTTATGTATTTATGAATATAAGCATGGAAATAATTCATTCTTATAAATACATCAGTGTGAATGGAAGAACTTCTTTTCTGTTTTATTTTTACATTTTATTTTTAAAAATTTTGAAATTTAATTTTATTTATTTTTTTATACAGTAGGTTATTATTAGTTATCTATTTTATGCATAGACATGTATACAGGTCAATCCCAATCTCCCAACTCATCCCACCACCACCACCCCATGGCTTCCCCCACTTTGTGTCCATACTTTTGTTCTCTACCTCTGTGTCTCTATTTCTGCCCTGCAAACCAGTTCATCTGTACCATTTTTCTAGGTTCCACATATAGGCATTAATATACAATATTTGTTTTTCTCTTTCTGACTTACTTCACTCTGTATGACAGTCTCTAGATCCATCAACTTCTCTACAAATGACCCAGTTTCATTCCTTTTTATGGCTGAGTAATATTCCATTTTATATATGTACCACATCTTTATCCATTCGTCTGTCTGTGGCCATTTAGGTTGCTTCCATTACCTGGCTATTGTAAATAGTGCTGCAATGAACATTGTGGTGAATGTGTCTCTGTGATTTATGGTTTTCTCTGGGTAAATGCCCAGAAGTGGGATTGCTGGATCCTATGGTAATTCTCTTTTTAGTTTTTTAAAGGAACCTCCATACTGTTCTCCATAGTGACTGTATCAATTTACATTCCCACCAATAGCGGAAGAGGGTTCCTTTTGTCCACACCCTCCCCAGAATTTGTTGTTTGTAGATTATCTGATGATGCCGAATCTAACAGGTGTGAGGTCTTACCTCATTGTAGTTTTGATTTGCATTTCTCTAATAATTAGTGATGTTGAGCAGCTTGTCATGTGCGTCTTGGCCATCTCTGTGTCTTCTTTGAAGAAACGTCTATTTTGATCTTCTGCCCATTTTTGTATTGGGTTGTTTGTTTTATTAATATTAAGCTGCATGAGCTGTTTATATATATTGGAGATTAAACCTTTGTCCATTGATTCGTTTGTGAACGTTTTCGCCCATTCTGAGGGTTGCCTTTTTCCATTCCCGTTTTTTTAACAAAGAAAGAAAGCAAGCAAAAGAAGCAGAACACTAATGTGCGTGAAATATGCCTCTTGAAACTGTCGTTTTGAAATATGGACGTCTTTTGAATTTTTTGGTCGATATATGACCCCAGGATTTGTTTTCAGGGCAGGTGTCATTTACAGGCCTGTAATGATTTGGAATATCCACTGACCATTAGCGCTGGGATTAAAGCTGCTGTTGTGTGAAACGGCCACAAGGTGGCAGCAGTTCTCCTTTACCAAATCTGGTTACTAGGGCAGCAGAGCCTCAATGGAAGTCGCGTTCTAGATTGGAATGTAGAACGGAATGTGCCAGGAGAAAGCCCCTCAAGTTTGTCTCACTACTTCTTGTTCGTGTTTTTAATTTAATTTTTTATTTTTTATTACAGCAAGTTTGAGTACAACGTTTAGCTTGTTGTAGGTGTGCAAGAGGTGGTTCTTTTACACATATACATATGTCTGTTCTTCCTGGGATCCTTTTCCCATGTACGTTATGACAGAATGTTGAGTAGTCTTCTCTTGGTACTCCGTAGGTCTTTGGTGATTATATACATCTACTGTGTTTGTATATGTCTGTTAACCCCAATATCGTAATGAATTCAATCCTCACACCTTTCCTTTGGTGAACCATAAGTTTGTTTAATGAATCTGTGATTGCCCTTCTCCGTGGAAATATCTGCCCTGGTATCAATTTATAGGTAACACCTATAAGTGATATGATATGATATGTGTCTTTCACTTTCAGACTTACTCCAAGTCACGTGACTACCTCTAGACTCATCTACGGTGCTGCAAATGGCATTGTGTCCTTTTTTTCCTTGGCGAATATTCTGTCTTAGCGAGGTCCATTTTCTGCAATGTGATTCCCTGAGGGCTGAGGATTAGCTGACCTGGGCAGCCTGACCCTGCCGGCAAGCCCTCCCCAGGTGTGCCTGGGTTGAGGTCAATATAAACAGCACTCCAGGCAGCAATAGCCCCTGCAGCTGTGCCTGACTCCATATTCTCTGCCCCGTCAGCAGTCTCGGGGCTGTGCTGGTGGGAGGGTGTGAGGGTCCACGGCTTTGTGGGTGGCCCGCTGTGAGTGGGGCTCTGCTGGACTTTCTGCAGGAGTTAACAGGCTGCCACCTGTAAAGAAGAGGGTGTGTCACCCATAATTTCCACTGGAATATCTCTCCGGGCTGAGGTGAGTAAGGAAAAAAAGGAGTGGGGGCCGGGACAGGAGGGGTATCTCAGGCAGGGCAATGGAAAGCTTCCAGAAGAGCGCCCGTGGCCAGGACCATCCTGGCTGACCTGCAGGCACCAAGTTGGCCTGCGTGCAGTCGCTGGTGTGGCTCCACGGCCCTTCCTCTAGGCTTTCAAGCCCTTGTACATATTCAGGTGTTTCACCTGGGAAGGGTGGGAACAGTTCAGCAGCAGCTGGCCTGGGGCTCAGCTCACGTTTACTCACAGAGGCCTCAGAACGGTCCCCCAGCTTTGCAATAAGGACGCTGCTTGCATGGGCGGGCGGGGCTGCTGGCTGTATGGGGGATGATTCCCCACCTCTGACCAATTTCAGAATTGTTTACCACTGGAGCAAGTGCCTTGGTTGTGTTTCCCTCTGTATAACTGTTAGGGTCAGCTTTTTTTTTTCTTTTTTGGTTCAAGTTAGATTTTATTCCTCTTTTATGTATTTATGGATATAAGCATGGAAATAATTCATTCTTATAAATACATCAGTGTGAATGGAAGAACTTTTTTTCTGTTTTATTTTTATATTTTATTTTTAAAAATTTTGAAATTTAATTTTATTTATTTTTTTATACAGTAGGTTATTATTAGTTATCTATTTTATGCATAGACATGTATACAGGTCAATCCCAATCTCCCAACTCATCCCACCACCACCACCCCATGGCTTCCCCCACTTTGTGTCCATACTTTTGTTCTCTACCTCTGTGTCTCTATTTCTGCCCTGCAAACCAGTTCATCTGTACCATTTTTCTAGGTTCCACATATAGGCATTAATATACAATATTTGTTTTTCTCTTTCTGACTTACTTCACTCTGTATGACAGTCTCTAGATCCATCAACTTCTCTACAAATGACCCAGTTTCATTCCTTTTTATGGCTGAGTAATATTCCATTTTATATATGTACCACATCTTTATCCATTCGTCTGTCTGTGGCCATTTAGGTTGCTTCCATTACCTGGCTATTGTAAATAGTGCTGCAATGAACATTGTGGTGAATGTGTCTCTGTGATTTATGGTTTTCTCAAGGTAAATGCCCAGAAGTGGGATTGCTGGATCCTATGGTAATTCTCTTTTCAGTTTTTTAAAGGAACCTCCATACAGTTCTCCATAGTGACTGTATCAATTTACATTCCCACCAATAACGGAAGAGGGTTCCTTTTGTCCACACCCTCCCCAGAATTTGTTGTTTGTAGATTATCTGATGATGCCGATTCTAACAGGTGTGAGGTCTTACCTCATTGTAGTTTTGATTTGCATTTCTCTAATAATTAGTGATGTTGAGCAGCTTGTCATGTGCGTCTTGGCCATCTCTGTGTCTTCTTTCAAGAAACGTCTATTTAGATCTTCTGCCCATTTTTGTATTGGGTTGTTTGTTTTATTAATATTAAGCTGCATGAGCTGTTTATATATATTGGAGATTAAACCTTTGTCCATTGATTCGTTTGTGAACGTTTTCGCCCATTCTGAGGGATACCTTTTTCCATTCCCGTTTTTTTAACAAAGAAAGAAAGAAAGCAAAAGAAGCAGAACACTAATGTGCGTGAAATATGCCTCTTGAAACTGTCGTTTTGAAATATGGATGTCTTTTGAATTTTTTGGTCGATATATGACCCCAGGATTTGTTTTCAGGGCAGGTGTCATTTACAGGCCTGTAATGATTTGGAATATCCACTGACCATTAGCGCTGGGATTAAAGCTGCTGTTGTGTGAAACGGCCACAAGGTGGCAGCAGTTCTCCCTTACCAAACCTGGTTACTAGGGCAGCAGAGCCTCAATGGAAGTCGCGTTCTAGATTGGAATGTAGAACGGAATGTGCCAGGAGAAAGCCCCTCAAGTTTGTCTCACTACTTCTTGTTCGTGTTTTTAATTTAATTTTTTATTTTTTATTACAGCAAGTTTGAGTACAACGTTTAGCTTGTTGTAGGTGTGCAAGAGGTGGTGCTTTTACACATATACATATGTCTGTTCTTCCTGGGATCCTTTTCCCATGTACGTTATGACAGAATGTTTAGTAGTCTTCTCTTGGTACTCGGTAGGTCTTTGGTGATTATATACGTCTACTGTGATTGTATATGTCTGTTAACCCCAATATCGTAATGAATTCAATCCTCACACCTTTCCTTTGGTGAACCATAAGTTTGTTTAATGAATCTGTGATTGCCCTTCTCCGTGGAAATATCTGCCCTGGTATCAATTTATAGGTAACACCTATAAGTGATATGATATGATATGTGTCTTTCACTTTCTGACTTACTCCAAGTCACGTGATTACCTCTAGACTCATCTACGGTGCTGCAAATGGCATTGTGTCCTTTTTTTCCTTGGCGAATATTCTGTCTTAGCGAGGTCCATTTTCTGCAATGTGATTCCCTGAGGGCTGAGGATTAGCTGACCTGGGCAGCCTGACCCTGCCGGCAAGCCCTCCCCAGGTGTGCCTGGGTAGAGGTCAATATAAACAGCACTCCAGGCAGCAGTAGCCCCTGCAGCTGTGCCTGACTCCATATTCTCTGCCCCGTCAGCAGTCTCGGGGCTGTGCTGGTGGGAGGGTGTGAGGGTCCACGGCTTTGTGGGCGGCCCGGTGTGAGTGGGGCTCTGCTGGACTTTCTGCAGGAGTTGCCAGGCTGCCACCTGTAAAGAAGAGGATGTGTCACCCATAACTTCCACTGGAATATCTCTCCGGGCTGAGGTGAGGAAGGAAAAAATGGAGTGGGGGCCGGGACAGGAGGTGTATCACAGGCAGGGCAATGGAAAGCTTCCAGAAGAGCGCCCGTGGCCAGGACCATCCTGGCTGACCTGCAGGCACCAAGTTGGCCTGCGTGCTGTCGCTGGTGTGGCTCCACGGCCCTTCCTCTAGGCTTTCAAGCCCTTGTACATATTCAGGTGTTTCACCTGGGAAGGGTGGGAAGAGTTCAGCAGCAGCTGGCCTGGGGCTCAGCTCACGTTTACTCACAGAGGCCTCGGAATGGTCCCCCAGCTTTGCAATAAGGACGCTGCTTGCATGGGCGGGCGGGGCTGCTGGCTGTATGGGGGATGATTCCCCACCTCTGACCAATTTCAGAATTGTTTACCACTGGAGCAAGTGCCTTGGTTGTGTTTCCCTCTGTATAACTGTTAGGGTCAGCTTTTTTTTTTCTTTTTTGGTTCAAGTTAGATTTTATTCCTCTTTTATGTATTTATGGATATAAGCATGGAAATAATTCATTCTTATAAATACATCAGTGTGAATGGAAGAACTTTTTTTCTGTTTTATGTTTACATTTTATTTTTAAAAATTTTGAAATTTAATTTTATTTATTTTTTTATACAGTAGGTTATTATTAGTTATCTATTTATGCATAGACATGTATACAGGTCAATCCCAATCTCCCAACTCATCCCACGACCACCACCCCATGGCTTCCCCCACTTTGTGTCCATACGTTTGTTCTCTACCTCTGTGTCTCTATTTCTGCCCTGCAAACCAGTTCATCTGTAGCATTTTTCTAGGTTCCACATATAGGCATTAATATACAATATTTGTTTTCCTCTTTCTGACTTACTTCACTCTGTATGACAGTCTCTAGATCCATCAACTTCTCTACAAATGACCCAGTTTCATTCCTTTTTATGGCTGAGTAATATTCCATTTTATATATGTACCACATCTTTATCCATTCGTCTGTCTGTGGCCATTTAGGTTGCTTCCATTACCTGGCTATTGTAAATAGTGCTGCAATGAACATTGTGGTGAATGTGTCTCTGTGATTTATGGTTTTCTCTGGGTAAATGCCCAGAAGTTGGATTGCTGGATCCTATGGTAATTCTCTTTTTAGTTTTTTAAAGGAACCTCCATACAGTTCTCCATAGTGACTGTATCAATTTACATTCCCACCAATAGCGGAAGAGGGTTCCTTTTGTCCACACCCTCCCCAGAATTTGTTGTTTGAAGATTATCTGATGATGCCGATTCTAACAGGTGTGAGGTCTTACCTCATTGTAGTTTTGATTTGCATTTCTCTAATAATTAGTGATGTTGAGCAGCTTGTCATGTGCGTCTTGGCCATCTCTGTGTCTTCTTTCAAGAAACGTCTATTTAGATCTTCTGCCCATTTTTGTATTGGGTTGTTTGTTTTATTAATATTAAGCTGCATGAGCTGTTTATATATATTGGAGATTAAACCTTTGTCCATTGATTCGTTTGTGAAAGTTTTCGCCCATTCTGAGGGATACCTTTTTCCATTCCCGTTTTTTTAACAAAGAAAGAAAGAAAGCAAAAGAAGCAGAACACTAATGTGCGTGAAATATGCCTCTTGAAACTGTCGTTTTGAAATATGGACGTCTTTTGAATTTTTTGGTCGATATATGACCCCTGGATTTGTTTTCAGGGCAGGTGTCATTTACAGGCCTGTAATGATTTGGAATATCCACTGACCATTAGCGCTGGGATTAAAGCTGCTGTTGTGTGAAACGGCCACAAGGTGGCAGCAGTTCTCCCTTACCAAACCTGGTTACTAGGGCAGCAGAGCCTCAATAGAAGTCGCGTTCTAGATTGGAATGTAGAACGGAATGTGCCAGGAGAAAGCCCCTCAAGTTTGTCTCACTACTTCTTGTTCGTGTTTTTAATTTAATTTTTTATTTTTTATTACAGCAAGTTTGAGTACAACGTTTAGCTTGTTGTAGGTGTGCAAGAGGTGGTGCTTTTACACATATACATATGTCTGTTCTTCCTGGGATCCTTTTCCCATGTACGTTATGACAGAATGTTGAGTAGTCTTCTCTTGGTACTCGGTAGGTCTTTGGTGATTATATACGTCTACTGTGATTGTATATGTCTGTTAACCCCAATATCGTAATGAATTCAATCCCCACACCTTTCCTTTGGTGAACCATAAGTTTGTTTAATGAATCTGTGATTGCCCTTCTCCGTGGAAATATCTGCCCTGGTATCAATTTATAGGTAACACCTATAAGTGATATGATATGATATATGTCTTTCACTTTCTGACTTACTCCAAGTCACGTGATTACCTCTAGACTCATCTATGGTGCTGCAAATGGCATTGTGTCCTTTTTTTCCTTGGCGAATATTCTGTCTTAGCGAGGTCCATTTTCTGCAATGTGATTCCCTGAGGGCTGAGGATTAGCTGACCTGGGCAGCCTGACCCTGCCGGCAAGCCCTCCCCAGGTGTGCCTGGGTTGAGGTCAATATAAACAGCACTCCAGGCAGCAGTAGCCCCTGCAGCTGTGCCTGACTCCATATTCTCTGCCCCGTCAGCAGTCTCGGGGCTTTGCTGGTGGGAGGGTGTGAGGGTCCACGGCTTTGTGGGCGGCCCGGTGTGAGTGGGGCTCTGCTGGACTTTCTGCAGGTGTTGCCAGGCTGCCACCTGTAAAGAAGAGGATGTGTCACCCATAACTTCCACTGGAATATCTCTCCGGGCTGAGGTGAGTAAGGAAAAAAAGGAGTGGGGGCCGGGACAGGAGGTGTATTACAGGCAGGGCAATGGAAAGCTTCCAGAAGAGCGCCCGTGGCCAGGACCATCCTGGCTGACCTGCAGGCACCAAGTTGGCCTGCGTGCTGTCGCTGGTGTGGCTCCACGGCCCTTCCTCTAGGCTTTCAAGCCCTTGTACATATTCAGGTGTTTCACCTGGGAAGGGTGGGAACAGTTCAGCAGCAGCTGGCCTGGGGCTCAGCTCACGTTTACTCACAGAGGCCTCGGCACGGTCCCACAGCTTTGCAATAAGGACGCTCCTTGCGTGGGCGGGCGGGGCTGCTGTCTGTATGGGGGATGATTCCCCACCTCTGACCAATTTCAGAATTGTTTACCACTGGAGCAAGTGCCTTGGTTGTGTTTCCCTCTGTATAACTGTTAGGTTCAGCTTTTTTTTTCTTTTTTGGTTTAAGTTAGATTTTATTCCTCTTTTATGTATTTATGGATATAAGCATGGAAATAATTCATTCTTATAAATACATCAGTGTGAATGGAAGAACATTTTTTCTGTTTTATTTTTACATTTTATTTTTAAAAATTTTGAAATTTAATTTTATTTATTTTTTTATACAGTAGGTTATTATTAGTTATCTATTTTATGCATAGACATGTATACAGGTCAATCCCAATCTCCCAACTCATCCCACCACCACCACCCCATGGCTTCCCCCACTTTGTGTCCATACTTTTGTTCTCTACCTCTGTGTCTCTATTTCTGCCCTGCAAACCAGTTCATCTGTACCATTTTTCTAGGTTCCACATATAGGCATTAATATACAATATTTGTTTTTCTCTTTCTGACTTACTTCACTCTGTATGACAGTCTCTAGATCCATCAACTTCTCTACAAATGACCCAGTTTCATTCCTTTTTATGGCTGAGTAATATTCCATTTTATATATGTACCACATCTTTATCCATTCGTTTGTCTGTGGGCATTTAGGTTGCTTCCGTTACCTGGCTATTGTAAATAGTGCTGCAATGAACATTGTGGTGAATGTGTCTCTGTGATTTATGGTTTTCTCTGGGTAAATGCCCAGAAGTGGGATTGCTGGATCCTATGGTAATTCTCTTTTTAGTTTTTTAAAGGAACCTCCATACTGTTCTCCATAGTGACTGTATCAATTTACATTCCCACCAATAGCGGAAGAGGGTTCCTTTTGTCCACACCCTCCCCAGAATTTGTGGTTTGTAGATTATCTGATGATGCCGATTCTAACAGGTGTGAGGTCTTACCTCATTGTAGTTTTGATTTGCATTTCTCTAATAATTAGTGATGTTGAGCAGCTTGTCATGTGCGTCTTGGCCATCTCTGTGTCTTCTTTCAAGAAACGTCTATTTAGATCTTCTGCCCATTTTTGTATTGGGTTGTTTGTTTTATTAATATTAAGCTGCATGAGCTGTTTATATATATTGGAGATTAAACCTTTGTCCATTGATTCGTTTGTGAACGTTTTCGCCCATTCTGAGGGATACCTTTTTCCATTCCCGTTTTTTTAACAAAGAAAGAAAGAAAGCAAAAGAAGCAGAACACTAATGTGCGTGAAATATGCCTCTTGAAACTGTCGTTTTGAAATATGGACGTCTTTTGAATTTTTTGGTCGATATATGACCCCAGGATTTGTTTTCAGGGCAGGTGTCATTTACAGGCCTGTAATGATTTGGAATATCCACTGACCATTAGCGCTGGGATTAAAGCTGCTGTTGTGTGAAACGGCCACAAGGTGGCAGCAGTTCTCCCTTACCAAACCTGGTTACTAGGGCAGCAGAGCCTCAATGGAAGTCGCGTTCTAGATTGGAATGTAGAACGGAATGTGCCAGGAGAAAGCCCCTCAAGTTTGTCTCACTACTTCTTGTTCGTGTTTTTAATTTAATTTTTTATTTTTTATTACAGCAAGTTTGAGTACAACGTTTAGCTTGTTGTAGGTGTGCAAGAGGTGGTTCTTTTACACATATACATATGTCTGTTCTACCTGGGATCCTTTTCCCATGTACGTTATGACAGAATGTTGAGTAGTCTTCTCTTGGTACTCCGTAGGTCTTTGGTGAATATATACGTCTACTGTGTTTGTATATGTCTGTTAAACCCTATATCGTAATGAATTCAATGCTCACACCTTTCCTTTGGTGAAACATAAGTTTGTTTAATGAATCTGTGATTGCCCTTCTCCGTGGAAATATCTGCCCTGGTATCAATTTATAGGTAACACCTATAAGTGATATGATATGATATGTGTCTTTCACTTTCTGACTTACTCCAAGTCACGTGATTACCTCTAGACTCATCTACGGTGCTGCAAATGGCATTGTGTCCTTTTTTTCCTTGGCGAATATTCTGTCTTAGCGAGGTCCATTTTCTGCAATGTGATTCCCTGAGGGCTGAGGATTAGCTGACCTGGGCAGCCTGACCCTGCCGGCAAGCCCTCCCCAGGTGTGCCTGGGTTGAGGTCAATATAAACAGCACTCCAGGCAGCAATAGCCCCTGCAGCTGTGCCTGACTCCATATTCTCTGCCCCGTTAGCAGTCTCGGGGCTGTGCTGGTGGGAGGGTGTGAGGGTCCACGGCTTTGTGGGTGGCCCGGTGTGAGTGGGGCTCTGCTGGACTTTCTGCAGGTGTTGCCAGACTGCCACCTGTAAAGAAGAGGATGTGTCACCCATAACTTCCACTGGAATATCTCTCCGGGCTGTGGTGAGGAAGGAAAAAAAGGAGTGGTGGCCGGGACAGGATGGGTATCTCAGGCAGGGCAATGGAAAGCTTCCAGAAGAGCGCCCGTGGCCAGGACCATCCTGGCTGACTTGCAGGCACCAAGTTGGCCTGCGTGCTGTCGCTGGTGTGGCTCCACGGCCCTTCCTCTAGGCTTTCAAGCCCTTGTACATATTCAGGTGTTTCACCTGGGAAGGGTGGGAACAGTTCAGCAGCAGCTGGCCTGGGGCTCAGCTCACGTTTACTCACAGAGGCCTCGGCACGGTCCCACAGCTTTGCAATAAGGACGCTCCTTGCGTGGGCGGGCGGGGCTGCTGGCTGTATGGGGGATGATTCCCCACCTCTGACCAATTTCAGAATTGTTTACCACTGGAGCAAGTGCCTTGCTTGTGTTTCCCTCTGTATAACTGTTAGGTTCAGGTTTTTTTTTTTCTTTTTTGGTTCAAGTTAGATTTTATTCCCCTTTTATGTATTTATGGATATAAGCATGGAAATAATTCATTCTTATAAATACATCAGTGTGAATGGAAGAACTTTTTTTCTGTTTTATTTTTACATTTTATTTTTAAAAATTTTGAAATTTAATTTTATTTATTTTTTTTATACATTAGGTTATTATTAGTTATCTATTTTATGCATAGACATGTATACAGGTCAATCCCAATCTCCCAACTCATCCCACCACCATCACCCCATGGCTTCCCCCACTTTGTGTCCATACGTTTGTTCTCTACCTCTGTGTCTCTATTTCTGCCCTGCAAACCAGTTCATCTGTACCATTTTTCTAGGTTCCAAATATAGGCATTAATATACAATATTTGTTTTTCTCTTTCTGACTTACTTCACTCTGTATGACAGTCTCTAGATCCATCAACTTCTCTACAAATGACCCAGTTTCATTCCTTTTTATGGCTGAGTAATATTCCATTTTATATATGTACCACATCTTTATCCATTCGTCTGTCTGTGGCCATTTAAATTGCTTCCATTACCTGGCTATTGTAAATAGTGCTGCAATGAACATTGTGGTGAATGTGTCTCTGTGATTTATGGTTTTCTCTGGGTAAATGCCCAGAAGTGGGATTGCTGGATCCTATGGTAATTCTCTTTTTAGTTTTTTAAAGAACCTCCATATTGTTCTCCATAGAGACTGTATCAATTTACATTCCCACCAATAGCGGAAGAGGGTTCCTTTTGTCCACACCCTCCCCAGAATTTGTTGTTTGTAGATTATCTGATGATGCCGATTCTAACAGGTGTGAGGTCTTACCTCATTGTAGTTTTGATTTGCATTTCTCTAATAATTAGTGATGTTGAGCAGCTTGTCATGTGCGTCTTGGCCATCTCTGTGTCTTCTTTGAAGAAACGTCTGTTTTGATCTTCTGCCCATTTTTGTATTGGGTTGTTTGTTTTATTAATATTAAGCTGCATGAGCTGTTTATATATATTGGAGATTAAACCTTTGTCCATTGATTCGTTTGTGAACGTTTTCGCCCATTCTGAGGGTTGCCTTTTTCCATTCCCGTTTTTTAACAAAGAAAGCAAGCAAGCAAAAGAAGCAGAACTCTAATGTGCGTGAAATATGCCTCTTGAAACTGTCGTTTTGAAATATGGACGTCTTTTGAATTTTTTGGTCGATATATGACCCCAGGATTTGTTTTCAGGGCAGGTGTCATTTACAGGCCTGTAATGATTTGGAATATCCACTGACCATTAGCGCTGGGATTAAAGCTGCTGTTGTGTGAAACGGCCACAAGGTGGCAGCAGTTCTCCCTTACCAAATCTGGTTACTAGGGCAGCAGAGCCTCAGTGGAAGTTGCGTTCTAGATTGGAATGTAGAACGGAATGTGCCAGGAGAAAGCCCCTCAAGTTTGTCTCACTACTTCTTGCTCGTGTTTTTAATTTAATTTTTTATTTTTTATTACAGCAAGTTTGAGTACAACGTTTAGCTTGTTGTAGGTGTGCAAGAGGTGGTTCTTTTACACATATACATATGTCTGTTCTACCTGGGATCCTTTTCCCATGTACGTTATGACAGAATGTTGAGTAGTCTTCTCTTGGTACTCCGTAGGTCTTTGGTGATTATATACGTCTACTGTGTTTGTATATGTCTGTTAACCCAAATATCGTAATGAATTCAATGCTCACACCTTTCCTTTGGTGAAACATAAGTTTGTTTAATGAATCTGTGATTGCCCTTCTCCGTGGAAATATCTGCCCTGGTATCAATTTATAGGTAACACCTATAAGTGATATGATATGATATGTGTCTTTCACTTTCTGACTTACTCCAAGTCACGTGATTACCTCTAGACTCATCTACGGTGCTGCAAATGGCATTGTGTCCTTTTTTTCCTTGGCGAATATTCTGTCTTAGCGAGGTCCATTTTCTGCAATGTGATTCCCTGAGGGCTGAGGATTAGCTGACCTGGGCAGCCTGACCCTGCCGGCAAGCCCTCCCCAGGTGTGCCTGGGTTGAGGTCAATATAAACAGCACACCAGGCAGCAATAGCCCCTGCAGCTGTGCCTGACTCCATATTCTCTGCCCCGTCAGCAGTCTCGGGGCTGTGCTGGTGGGAGGGTGTGAGGGTCCACGGCTTTGTGGGTGGCCCGGTGTGAGTGGGGCTCTGCTGGACTTTCTGCAGGTGTTGCCAGACTGCCACCTGTAAAGAAGAGGATGTGTCACCCATAACTTCCACTGGAATATCTCTCCGGGCTGAGGTGAGGAAGGAAAAAAAGGAGTGGGGGCCGGGACAGGAGGGGTATCTCAGGCAGGGCAATGGAAAGCTTCCAGAAGAGCGCCTGTGGCGAGGACCATCCTGGCTGACCTGCAGGCACCAAGTTGGCCTGCGTGCTGTCGCTGGTGTGGCTCCACGGCCCTTCCTCTAGGCTTTCAAGCCCTTGTACATATTCAGGTGTTTCACCTGGGAAGGGTGGGAACAGTTCAGCAGCAGCTGGCCTGGGGCTCAGCTCACGTTTACTCACAGAGGCCTCAGCACGGTCCCACAGCTTTGCAATAAGGACGCTCCTTGCGTGGGCGGGCGGGGCTGCTGGCTGTAGGGGGATGATTCCCCACCTCTGACCAATTTCAGAATTGTTTACCACTGGAGCAAGTGCCTTGCTTGTGTTTACCTCTGTATAACTGTTAGGTTCAGGTTTATTTTTTCTTTTTTGGTTCAAGTTAGATTTTATTCCCCTTTTATGTATTTATGGATATAAGCATGGAAATAATTCATTCTTATAAATACATCAGTGTGAATGGAAGAACTTTTTTTCTGTTTTATTTTTACATTTTATTTTTAAAAATTTTGAAATTTAATTTAATTTATTTTTTTATACAGTGGGTTATTATTAGTTATCTATTTTATGCATAGACATGTATACAGGTCAATCCCAATCTCCCAACTCATCCCACCACCATCACCCCATGGCTTCCCCCACTTTGTGTCCGTACGTTTGTTCTCTACCTCTGTGTCTCTATTTCTGCCCTGCAAACCAGTTCATCTGTACCATTTTTCTAGGTTCCAAATATAGGCATTAATATACAATATTTGTTTTTCTCTTTCTGACTTACTTCACTCTGTATGACAGTCTCTAGATCCATCAACTTCTCTACAAATGACCCAGTTTCATTCCTTTTTATGGCTGAGTAATATTCCATTTTATATATGTACCACATCTTTATCCATTCGTCTGTCTGTGGCCATTTAAGTTGCTTCCATTACCTGGCTATTGTAAATAGTGCTGCAATGAACATTGTGGTGAATGTGTCTCTGTGATTTATGGTTTTCTCTGGGTAAATGCCCAGAAGTGGGATTGCTGGATCCTATGGTAATTCTCTTTTTAGTTTTTTAAAGGAACCTCCATATTGTTCTCCATAGTGACTGTATCAATTTACATTCCCACCAATAGCGGAAGAGGGTTCCTTTTGTCCACACCCTCCCCAGAATTTGTTGTTTGTAGATTATCTGATGATGCCGATTCTAACAGGTGTGAGGTCTTACCTCATTGTAGTTTTGATTTGCATTTCTCTAATAATTAGTGATGTTGAGCAGCTTGTCATGTGCGTCTTGGCCATCTCTGTGTCTTCTTTGAAGAAACGTCTATTTTGATCCTCTGCCCATTTTTGTATTGGGTTGTTTGTTTTATTAATATTAAGCTGCATGAGCTGTTTATATATATTGGAGATTACACCTTTGTCCATTGATTCGTTTGTGAACGTTTTCGCCCATTCTGAGGGTTGCCTTTTTCCATTCCCGTTTTTTTAACAAAGAAAGAAAGCAAGCAAAAGAAGCAGAACTCTAATGTGCGTGAAATATGCCTCTTGAAACTGTCGTTTTGAAATATGGACGTCTTTTGAATTTTTTGGTCGATATATGACCCCAGGATTTGTTTTCAGGGCAGGTGTCATTTACAGGCCTGTAATGATTTGGAATATCCACTGACCATTAGCGCTGGGATTAAAGCTGCTGTTGTGTGAAACGGCCACAAGGTGGCAGCAGTTCTCCCTTACCAAATCTGGTTAATAGGGCAGCAGAGCCTCAGTGGAAGTCGCATTCTAGATTGGAATGTAGAACGGAATGTGCCAGGAGAAAGCCCCTCAAGTTTGTCTCACTACTTCTTGTTCGTGTTTTTAATTTAATTTTTTATTTTTTATTACAGCAAGTTTGAGTACAACGTTTAGCTTGTTGTAGGTGTGCAAGAGGTGGTTCTTTTACACATATACATATGTCTGTTCTTCCTGGGATCCTTTTCCCATGTACGTTATGACAGAATGTTGAGTAGTCTTCTCTTGGTACTCCGTAGGTCTTTGGTGATTATATACGTCTACTGTGTTTGTATATGTCTGTTAACCCAAATATCGTAATGAATTCAATGCTCACACCTTTCCTTTGGTGAAACATAAGTTTGTTTAATGAATCTGTGATTACCCTTCTCCGTGGAAATATCTGCCCTGGTATCAATTTATAGGTAACACCTATAAGTGATATGATATGATATGTGTCTTTCACTTTCTGACTTACTCCAAGTCACGTGATTACCTCTAGACTCATCTACGGTGCTGCAAATGGCATTGTGTCCTTTTTTTCCTTGGCGAATATTCTGTCTTAGCGAGGTCCATTTTCTGCAATGTGATTCCCTGAGGGCTGAGGATTAGCTGACCTGGGCAGCCTGACCCTGCCGGCAAGCCCTCCCCAGGTGTGCCTGGGTTGAGGTCAATATAAACAGCACTCCAGGCAGCAATAGCCCCTGCAGCTGTGCCTGACTCCATATTCTCTGCCCCGTCAGCAGTCTCGGGGCTGTGCTGGTGGGAGGGTGTGAGGGTCCACGGCTTTGTGGGTGGCCCGGTGTGAGTGGGGCTCTGCTGGACTTTCTGCAGGTGTTGCCAGACTGCCACCTGTAAAGAAGAGGATGTGTCACCCATAACTTCCACTGGAATATCTCTCCGGGCTGAGGTGAGGATGGAAAAAAAGGAGTGGGGGCCGGGACAGGAGGGGTATCTCAGGCAGGGCAATGGAAAGCTTCCAGAAGAGCGCCCGTGGCCAGGACCATCCTGGCTGACCTGCAGGCACCAAGTTGGCCTGCGTGCTGTCGCTGGTGTGGCTCCACGGCCCTTCCTCTAGGCTTTCAAGCCCTTGTACATATTCAGGTGTTTCACCTGGGAAGGGTGGGAACAGTTCAGCAGCAGCTGGCCTGGGGCTCAGCTCACGTTTACTCACAGAGGCCTCGGCACGGTCCCACAGCTTTGCAATAAGGACGCTCCTTGCGTGGGCGGGTGGGGCTGCTGCCTGTATGGGGGATGATTCCCCACCTCTGACCAATTTCAGAATTGTTTACCACTGGAGCAAGTGCCTTGCTTGTGTTTCCCTCTGTATAACTGTTAGGTTCAGGTTTTTTTTTTCTTTTTTGGTTCAAGTTAGATTTTATTCCCCTTTTATGTATTTATGGATATAAGCATGGAAATAATTCATTCTTATAAATACATCAGTGTGAATGGAAGAACTTTTTTTCTGTTTTATTTTTACATTTTATTTTTAAAAATTTTGAAATTTAATTTAATTTATTTTTTTATACAGTGGGTTATTATTAGTTATCTATTTTATGCATAGACATGTATACAGGTCAATCCCAATCTCCCAACTCATCCCACCACCATCACCCCATGGCTTCCCCCACTTTGTGTCCATAAGTTTGTTCTCTACCTCTGTGTCTCTATTTCTGCCCTGCAAACCAGTTCATCTGTACCATTTTTCTAGGTTCCAAATATAGGCATTAATATACAATATTTGTTTTTCTCTTTCTGACTTACTTCACTCTGTATGACAGTCTCTAGATCCATCAACTTCTCTAAATGACCCAGTTTCATTCCTTTTTATGGCTGAGTAATATTCCATTTTATATATGTACCACATCTTTATCCATTCGTCTGTCTGTGGCCATTTAAGTTGCTTCCATTACCTGGCTATTGTAAATAGTGCTGCAATGAACATTGTGGTGAATGTGTCTCTGTGATTTATGGTTTTCTCTGGGTAAATGCCCAGAAGTGGGATTGCTGGATCCTATGGTAATTCTCTTTTTAGTTTTTTAAAGGAACCTCCATACTGTTCTCCATAGTGACTGTATCAATTTACATTCCCACCAATAGCGGAAGAGGGTTCCTTTTGTCCACACCCTCCCCAGAATTTGTTGTTTGTAGATTATCTGATGATGCCGATTCTAACAGGTGTGAGGTCTTACCTCATTGTAGTTTTGATTTGCATTTCTCTAATAATTAGTGATGTTGAGCAGCTTGTCATGTGCGTCTTGGCCATCTCTGTGTCTTCTTTGAAGAAACGTCTATTTTGATCTTCTGCCCATTTTTGTATTGGGTTGTTTGTTTTATTAATATTAAGCTGCATGAGCTGTTTATATATATTGGAGATTAAACCTTTGTCCATTGATTCGTTTGTGAACGTTTTCGCCCATTCTGAGGGTTGCCTTTTTCCATTCCCGTTTTTTTAACAAAGAAAGAAAGCAAGCAAAAGAAGCAGAACTCTAATGTGCGTGAAATATGCCTCTTGAAACTGTCGTTTTGAAATATGGACGTCTTTTGAATTTTTTGGTCGATATATGAACCCAGGATTTGTTTTCAGGGCAGGTGTCATTTACAGGCCTGTAATGATTTGGAATATCCACTGACCATTAGCGCTGGGATTAAAGCTGCTGTCGTGTGAAACGGCCACAAGGTGGCAGCAGTTCTCCCTTACCAAATCTGGTTACTAGGGCAGCAGAGCCTCAGTGGAAGTCGCATTCTAGATTGGAATGTAGAACGGAATGTGCCAGGAGAAAGCCCCTCAAGTTTGTCTCACTACTTCTTGTTCGTGTTTTTAATTTAATTTTTTATTTTTTATTACAGCAAGTTTGAGTACAACGTTTAGCTTGTTGTAGGTGTGCAAGAGGTGGTTCTTTTACACATATACATATGTCTGTTCTTCCTGGGATCCTTTTCCCATGTACGTTATGACAGAATGTTGAGTAGTCTTCTCTTGGTTCTCCGTAGGTCTTTGGTGATTATATACGTCTACTGTGTTTGTATATGTCTGTTAACCCCAATATCGTAATGAATTCAATGCTCACACCTTTCCTTTGGTGAAACATAAGTTTGTTTAATGAATCTGTGATTACCCTTCTCCGTGGAAATATCTGCCCTGGTATCAATTTATAGGTAACACCTATAAGTGATATGATATGATATGTGTCTTTCACTTTCTGACTTACTCCAAGTCACGTGATTACCTCTAGACTCATCTACGGTGCTGCAAATGGCATTGTGTCCTTTTTTTCCTTGGCGAATATTCTGTCTTAGCGAGGTCCATTTTCTGCAATGTGATTCCCTGAGGGCTGAGGATTAGCTGACCTGGGCAGCCTGACCCTGCCGGCAAGCCCTCCCCAGGTGTGCCTGGGTTGAGGTCAATATAAACAGCACTCCAGGCAGCAATAGCCCCTGCAGCTGTGCCTGACTCCATATTCTCTGCCCCGTCAGCAGTCTCGGGGCTGTGCTGGTGGGAGGGTGTGAGGGTCCACGGCTTTGTGGGTGGCCCGGTGTGAGTGGGGCTCTGCTGGACTTTCTGCAGGTGTTGCCAGACTGCCACCTGTAAAGAAGAGGATGTGTCACCCATAACTTCCACTGGAATATCTCTCCGGGCTGAGGTGAGGAAGGAAAAAAAGGAGTGGGGGCCGGGACAGGAGGGGTATCTCAGGCAGGGCAATGGAAAGCTTCCAGAAGAGCGCCTGTGGCGAGGACCATCCTGGCTGACCTGCAGGCACCAAGTTGGCCTGCGTGCTGTCGCTGGTGTGGCTCCACGGCCCTTCCTCTAGGCTTTCAAGCCCTTGTACATATTCAGGTGTTTCACCTGGGAAGGGTGGGAACAGTTCAGCAGCAGCTGGCCTGGGGCTCAGCTCACGTTTACTCACAGAGGCCTCGGCACGGTCCCACAGCTTTGCAATAAGGACGCTCCTTGCGTGGGCGGGCGGGGCTGCTGGCTGTAGGGGGATGATTCCCCACCTCTGACCAATTTCAGAATTGTTTACCACTGGAGCAAGTGCCTTGCTTGTGTTTCCCTCTGTATAACTGTTAGGTTCAGGTTTTTTTTTTCTTTTTTGGTTCAAGTTAGATTTTATTCCCCTTTTATGTATTTATGGATATAAGCATGGAAATAATTCATTCTTATAAATACATCAGTGTGAATGGAAGAACATTTTTTCTGTTTTATTTTTACATTTTATTTTTAAAAATTTTGAAATTTAATTTAATTTATTTTTTTATACAGTGGGTTATTATTAGTTATCTATTTTATGCATAGACATGTATACAGGTCAATCCCAATCTCCCAACTCATCCCACCACCATCACCCCATGGCTTCCCCCACTTTGTGTCCATACGTTTGTTCTCTACCTCTGTGTCTCTGTTTCTGCCCTGCAAACCAGTTCATCTGTACCATTTTTCTAGGTTCCAAATATAGGCATTAATATACAATATTTGTTTTTCTCTTTCTGACTTACTTCACTCTGTATGACAGTCTCTAGATCCATCAACTTCTCTACAAATGACCCAGTTTCATTCCTTTTTATGGCTGAGTAATATTCCATTTTATATATGTACCACATCTTTATCCATTCGTCTGTCTGTGGCCATTTAAGTTGCTTCCATTACCTGGCTATTGTAAATAGTGCTGCAATGAACATTGTGGTGAATGTGTCTCTGTGATTTATGGTTTTCTCTGGGTAAATGCCCAGAAGTTGGATTGCTGGATCCTATGGTAATTCTCTTTTTAGTTTTTTAAAGGAACCTCCATACTGTTCTCCATAGTGACTGTATCAATTTACATTCCCACCAATAGCGGAAGAGGGTTCCTTTTGTCCACACCCTCCCCAGAATTTGTTGTTTGTAGATTATCTGATGATGCCGATTCTAACAGGTGTGAGGCCTTACCTCATTGTAGTTTTGATTTGCATTTCTCTAATAATTAGTGATGTTGAGCAGCTTGTCATGTGCGTCTTGGCCATCTCTGTGTCTTCTTTGAAGAAACGTCTATTTTGATCTTCTGCCCATTTTTGTATTGGGTTGTTTGTTTTATTAATATTAAGCTGCATGAGCTGTTTATATATATTGGAGATTAAACCTTTGTCCATTGATTCGTTTGTGAACGTTTTCGCCCATTCTGAGGGTTGCCTTTTTCCATTCCCGTTTTTTTAACAAAGAAAGAAAGCAAGCAAAAGAAGCAGAACACTAATGTGCGTGAAATATGCCTCTTGAAACTGTCGTTTTGAAATATGGACGTCTTTTGAATTTTTTGGTCGATATATGACCCCAGGATTTGTTTTCAGGGCAGGTGTCATTTACAGGCCTGTAATGATTTGGAATATCCACTGACCATTAGCGCTGGGATTAAAGCTGCTGTTGTGTGAAACGGCCACAAGGTGGCAGCAGTTCTCCCTTACCAAATCTGGTTACTAGGGCAGCAGAGCCTCAATGGAAGTCGCGTTCTAGATTGGAATGTAGAACGGAATGTGCCAGGAGAAAGCCCCTCAAGTTTGTCTCACTACTTCTTGTTCGTGTTTTTAATTTAATTTTTTATTTTTTATTACAGCAAGTTTGAGTACAACGTTTAGCTTGTTGTAGGTGTGCAAGAGGTGGTTCTTTTACACATATACATATGTCTGTTCTTCCTGGGATCCTTTTCCCATGTACGTTATGACAGAATGTTGAGTAGTCTTCTCTTGGTACTCTGTAGGTCTTTGGTGATTATATACGTCTACTGTGTTTGTATATGTCTGTTAACCCCAATATCGTAATGAATTCAATGCTCACACCTTTCCTTTGGTGAACCATAAGTTTGTTTAATGAATCTGTGATTGCCCTTCTCCGTGGAAATATCTGCCCTGGTATCAATTTATAGGTAACACCTATAAGTGATATGATATGATATGTGTCTTTCACTTTCTGACTTACTCCAAGTCACGTGATTACCTCTAGACTCATCTACGGTGCTGCAAATGGCATTGTGTCCTTTTTTTCCTTGGCGAATATTCTGTCTTAGCGAGGTCCATTTTCTGCAATGTGATTCCCTGAGGGCTGAGGATTAGCTGACCTGGGCAGCCTGACCCTGCCGGCAAGCCCTCCCCAGGTGTGCCTGGGTTGAGGTCAATATAAACAGCACTCCAGGCAGCAATAGCCCCTGCAGCTGTGCCTGACTCCATATTCTCTGCCCCGTCAGCAGTCTCGGGGCTGTGCTGGTGGGAGGGTGTGAGGGTCCACGGCTTTGTGGGTGGCCCGGTGTGAGTGGGGCTCTGCTGGACTTTCTGCAGGTGTTGCCAGACTGCCACCTGTAAAGAAGAGGATGTGTCACCGATAACTTCCACTGGAATATCTCTCCGGGCTGAGGTGAGGATGGAAAAAAAGGAGTGGGGGCCGGGACAGGAGGGGTATCTCAGGCAGGGCAATGGAAAGCTTCCAGAAGAGCGCCCGTGGCCAGGACCATCCTGGCTGACCTGCAGGCACCAAGTTGGCCTGCGTGCTGTCGCTGGTGTGGCTCCACGGCCCTTCCTCTAGGCTTTCAAGCCCTTGTACATATTCAGGTGTTTCACCTGGGAAGGGTGGGAACAGTTCAGCAGCAGCTGGCCTGGGGCTCAGCTCACGTTTACTCACAGAGGCCTCGGCACGGTCCCACAGCTTTGCAATAAGGACGCTCCTTGCGTGGGCGGGTGGGGCTGCTGCCTGTATGGGGGATGATTCCCCACCTCTGACCAATTTCAGAATTGTTTACCACTGGAGCAAGTGCCTTGCTTGTGTTTCCCTCTGTATAACTGTTAGGTTCAGGTTTTTTTTTTCTTTTTTGGTTCAAGTTAGATTTTATTCCCCTTTTATGTATTTATGGATATAAGCATGGAAATAATTCATTCTTATAAATACATCAGTGTGAATGGAAGAACTTTTTTTCTGTTTTATTTTTACATTTTATTTTTAAAAATTTTGAAATTTAATTTTATTTATTTTTTTTATACAGTAGGTTATTATTAGTTATCTATTTTATGCATAGACATGTATACAGGTCAATCCCAATCTCCCAACTCATCCCACCACCATCACCCCATGGCTTCCCCCACTTTGTGTCCATACGTTTGTTCTCTACCTCTGTGTCTCTATTTCTGCCCTGCAAACCAGTTCATCTGTACCATTTTTCTAGGTTCCAAATATAGGCATTAATATACAATATTTGTTTTTCTCTTTCTGACTTACTTCACTCTGTATGACAGTCTCTAGATCCATCAACTTCTCTACAAATGACCCAGTTTCATTCCTTTTTATGGCTGAGTAATACTCCATTTTATATATGTACCACATCTTTATCCATTCGTCTGTCTGTGGCCATTTAAGTTGCTTCCATTACCTGGCTATTGTAAATAGTGCTGCAATGAACATTGTGGTGAATGTGTCTCTGTGATTTATGGTTTTCTCTGGGTAAATGCCCAGAAGTGGGATTGCTGGATCCTATGGTAATTCTCTTTTTAGTTTTTTAAAGGAACCTCCATATTGTTCTCCATAGTGACTGTATCAATTTACATTCCCACCAATAGCGGAAGAGGGTTCCTTTTGTCCACACCCTCCCCAGAATTTGTTGTTTGTAGATTATCTGATGATGCCGATTCTAACAGGTGTGAGGTCTTACCTCATTGTAGTTTTGATTTGCATTTCTCTAATAATTAGTGATGTTGAGCAGCTTGTCATGTGCGTCTTGGCCATCTCTGTGTCTTCTTTGAAGAAACGTCTATTTTGATCTTCTGCCCATTTTTGTATTGGGTTGTTTGTTTTATTAATATTAAGCTGCATGAGCTGTTTATATATATTGGAGATTAAACCTTTGTCCATTGATTCGTTTGTGAACGTTTTCGCCCATTCTGAGGGTTGCCTTTTTCCATTCCCGTTTTTTTAACAAAGAAAGAAAGCAAGCAAAAGAAGCAGAACTCTAATGTGCGTGAAATATGCCTCTTGAAACTGTCGTTTTGAAATATGGACGTCTTTTGAATTTTTTGGTCGATATATGACCCCAGGATTTGTTTTCAGGGCAGGTGTCATTTACAGGCCTGTAATGATTTGGAATATCCACTGACCATTAGCGCTGGGATTAAAGCTGCTGTTGTGTGAAACGGCCACAAGGTGGCAGCAGTTCTCCCTTACCAAATCTGGTTACTAGGGCAGCAGAGCCTCAGTGGAAGTCGCATTCTAGATTGGAATGTAGAACGGAATGTGCCAGGAGAAAGCCCCTCAAGTTTGTCTCACTACTTCTTGTTCGTGTTTTTAATTTAATTTTTTATTTTTTATTACAGCAAGTTTGAGTACAACGTTTAGCTTGTTGTAGGTGTGCAAGAGGTGGTTCTTTTACACATATACATATGTCTGTTCTTCCTGGGATCCTTTTCCCATGTACGTTATGACAGAATGTTGAGTAGTCTTCTCTTGGTACTCCGTAGGTCTTTGGTGATTATATACGTCTACTGTGTTTGTATATGTCTATTAACCCCAATATCGTAATGAATTCAATGCTCACACCTTTCCTTTGGTGAAACATAAGTTTGTTTAATGAATCTGTGATTGCCCTTCTCCGTGGAAATATCTGCCCTGGTATCAATTTATAGGTAACACCTATAAGTGATATGATATGATATGTGTCTTTCACTTTCTGACTTACTCCAAGTCACGTGATTACCTCTAGACTCATCTACGGTGCTGCAAATGGCATTGTGTCCTTTTTTTCCTTGGCGAATATTCTGTCTTAGCGAGGTCCATTTTCTGCAATGTGATTCCCTGAGGGCTGAGGATTAGCTGACCTGGGCAGCCTGACCCTGCCGGCAAGCCCTCCCCAGGTGTGCCTGGGTTGAGGTCAATATAAACAGCACTCCAGGCAGCAATAGCCCCTGCAGCTGTGCCTGACTCCATATTCTCTGCCCCGTCAGCAGTCTCGGGGCTGTGCTGGTGGGAGGGTGTGAGGGTCCACGGCTTTGTGGGTGGCCCGGTGTGAGTGGGGCTCTGCTGGACTTTCTGCAGGTGTTGCCAGACTGCCACCTGTAAAGAAGAGGATGTGTCACCCATAACTTCCACTGGAATATCTCTCCGGGCTGAGGTGAGGAAGGAAAAAAAGGAGTGGGGGCCGGGACAGGAGGGGTATCTCAGGCAGGGCAATGGAAAGCTTCCAGAAGAGCGCCTGTGGCTAGGACCATCCTGGCTGACATGCAGGCACCAATTTGGCCTGCGTGCTGTCGCTGGTGTGGCTCCACGGCCCTTCCTCTAGGCTTTCAAGCCCTTGTACATATTCAGGTGTTTCACCTGGGAAGGGTGGGAACAGTTCAGCAGCAGCTGGCCTGGGGCTCAGCTCACGTTTCCTCACAGAGGCCTCGGCACGGTCCCACAGCTTTGCAATAAGGACGCTCCTTGCGTGGGCGGGCGGGGCTGCTGGCTGTAGGGGGATGATTCCCCACCTCTGACCAATTTCAGAATTGTTTACCACTGGAGCAAGTGCCTTGCTTGTGTTTCCCTCTGTATAACTGTTAGGTTCAGGTTTTTTTTTTTCTTTTTTGGTTCAAGTTAGATTTTATTCCCCTTTTATGTATTTATGGATATAAGCATGGAAATAATTCATTCTTATAAATACATCAGTGTGAATGGAAGAACTTTTTTTCTGTTTTATTTTTACATTTTATTTTTAAAAATATTGAAATTTAATTTAATTTATTTTTTTATACAGTGGGTTATTATTAGTTATCTATTTTATGCATAGACATGTATACAGGTCAATCCCAATCTCCCAACTCATCCCACCACCATCACCCCATGGCTTCCCCCACTTTGTGTCCATACGTTTGTTCTCTACCTCTGTGTCTCTATTTCTGCCCTGCAAACCAGTTCATCTGTACCATTTTTCTAGGTTCCAAATATAGGCATTAATATACAATATTTGTTTTTCTCTTTCTGACTTACTTCACTCTGTATGACAGTCTCTAGATCCATCAACTTCTCTACAAATGACCCAGTTTCATTCCTTTTTATGGCTGAGTAATATTCCATTTTATATATGTACCACATCTTTATCCATTCGTCTGTCTGTGGCCATTTAAGTTGCTTCCATTACCTGGCTATTGTAAATAGTGCTGCAATGAACATTGTGGTGAATGTGTCTCTGTGATTTATGGTTTTCTCTGGGTAAATGCCCAGAAGTGGGATTGCTGGATCCTATGGTAATTCTCTTTTTAGTTTTTTAAAGGAACCTCCATACTGTTCTCCATAGTGACTGTATCAATTTACATTCCCACCAATAGCGGAAGAGGGTTCCTTTTGTCCACACCCTCCCCAGAATTTGTTGTTTGTAGATTATCTGATGATGCCGATTCTAACAGGTGTGAGGTCTTACCTCATTGTAGTTTTGATTTGCATTTCTCTAATAATTAGTGATGTTGAGCAGCTTGTCATGTGCGTCTTGGCCATCTCTGTGTCTTCTTTGAAGAAACGTCTATTTTGATCTTCTGCCCATTTTTGTATTGGGTTGTTTGTTTTATTAATATTAAGCTGCATGAGCTGTTTATATATATTGGAGATTAAACCTTTGTCCATTGATTCGTTTGTGAACGTTTTCGCCCATTCTGAGGGTTGCCTTTTTCCATTCCCGTTTTTTTAACAAAGAAAGAAAGCAAGCAAAAGAAGCAGAACTCTAATGTGCGTGAAATATGCCTCTTGAAACTGTCGTTTTGAAATATGGACGTCTTTTGAATTTTTTGGTCGATATATGACCCCAGGATTTGTTTTCAGGGCAGGTGTCATTTACAGGCCTGTAATGATTTGGAATATCCACTGACCATTAGCGCTGGGATTAAAGCTGCTGTTGTGTGAAACGGCCACAAGGTGGCAGCAGTTCTCCCTTACCAAATCTGGTTACTAGGGCAGCAGAGCCTCAGTGGAAGTCGCATTCTAGATTGGAATGTAGAACGGAATGTGCCAGGAGAAAGCCCCTCAAGTTTGTCTCACTACTTCTTGTTCGTGTTTTTAATTTAATTTTTTATTTTTTATTACAGCAAGTTTGAGTACAACGTTTAGCTTGTTGTAGGTGTGCAAGAGGTGGTTCTTTTACACATATACATATGTCTGTTCTTCCTGGGATCCTTTTCCCATGTACGTTATGACAGAATGTTGAGTAGTCTTCTCTTGGTACTCCGTAGGTCTTTGGTGATTATATACGTCTACTGTGTTTGTATATGTCTGTTAACCCCAATATCGTAATGAATTCAGTGCTCACACCTTTCCTTTGGTGAACCATATGTTTGTTTAATGAATCAGTGATTGCCCTTCTCCGTGGAAATATCTGCCCTGGTATCAATTTATAGGTAACACCTATAAGTGATATGATATGATATGTGTCTTTCACTTTCTGACTTACTCCAAGTCACGTGATTACCTCTAGACTCATCTACGGTGCTGCAAATGGCATTGTGTCCTTTTTTTCCTTGGCGAATATTCTGTCTTAGCGAGGTCCATTTTCTGCAATGTGATTCCCTGAGGGCTGAGGATTAGCTGACCTGGGCAGCCTGACCCTGCCGGCAAGCCCTCCCCAGGTGTGCCTGGGTTGAGGTCAATATAAACAGCACTCCAGGCAGCAATAGCCCCTGCAGCTGTGCCTGACTCCATATTCTCTGCCCCGTCAGCAGTCTCGGGGCTGTGCTGGTGGGAGGGTGTGAGGGTCCACGGCTTTGTGGGTGGCCCGGTGTGAGTGGGGCTCTGCTGGACTTTCTGCAAGTGTTGCCAGACTGCCACCTGTAAAGAAGAGGATGTGTCACCCATAACTTCCACTGGAATATCTCTCCGGGCTGAGGTGAGGAAGGAAAAAAAGGAGTGGGGGCCGGGACAGGAGGGGTATCTCAGGCAGGGCAATGGAAAGCTTCCAGAAGAGCGCCTGTGGAGAGGACCATCCTGGCTGATCTGCAGGCACCAAGTTGGCCTGCGTGCTGTCGCTGGTGTGGCTCCACGGCCCTTCCTCTAGGCTTTCAAGCCCTTGTACATATTCAGGTGTTTCACCTGGGAAGGGTGGGAACAGTTCAGCAGCAGCTGGCCTGGGGCTCAGCTCACGTTTACTCACAGAGGCCTCGGCACGGTCCCACAGCTTTGCAATAAGGACGCTCCTTGCGTGGGCGGGCGGGGCTGCTGGCTGTAGGGGGATGATTCCCCACCTCTGACCAATTTCAGAATTGTTTACCACTGGAGCAAGTGCCTTGCTTGTGTTTCCCTCTGTATAACTGTTAGGTTCAGGTTTTTTTTTTCTTTTTTGGTTCAAGTTAGATTTTATTCCCCTTTTATGTATTTATGGATATAAGCATGGAAATAATTCATTCTTATAAATACATCAGTGTGAATGGAAGAACTTTTTTTCTGTTTTATTTTTACATTTTATTTTTAAAAATTTTGAAATTTAATTTAATTTATTTTTTTATACAGTGGGTTATTATTAGTTATCTATTTTATGCATAGACATGTATACAGGTCAATCCCAATCTCCCAACTCATCCCACCACCATCACCCCATGGCTTCCCCCACTTTGTGTCCATACGTTTGTTCTCTACCTCTGTGTCTCTATTTCTGCCCTGCAAACCAGTTCATCTGTACCATTTTTCTAGGTTCCACATATAGGCATTAATATACAATATTTGTTTTTCTCTTTCTGACTTACTTCACTCTGTATGACAGTCTCTAGATCCATCAACTTCTCTACAAATGACCCAGTTTCATTCCTTTTTATGGCTGAGTAATATTCCATTTTATATATGTACCACATCTTTATCCATTCGTCTGTCTGTGGCCATTTAAGTTGCTTCCATTACCTGGCTATTGTAAATAGTGCTGCAATGAACATTGTGGTGAATGTGTCTCTGTGATTTATGGTTTTCTCTGGGTAAATGCCCAGAAGTGGGATTGCTGGATCCTATGGTAATTCTCTTTTTAGTTTTTTAAAGGAACCTCCATATTGTTCTCCATAGTGACTGTATCAATTTACATTCCCACCAATAGCGGAAGAGGGTTCCTTTTGTCCACACCCTCCCCAGAATTTGTTGTTTGTAGATTATCTGATGATGCCGATTCTAACAGGTGTGAGGTCTTACCTCATTGTAGTTTTGATTTGCATTTCTCTAATAATTAGTGATGTTGAGCAGCTTGTCATGTGCGTCTTGGCCATCTCTGTGTCTTCTTTGAAGAAACGTCTATTTTGATCTTCTGCCCATTTTTGTATTGGGTTGTTTGTTTTATTAATATTAAGCTGCATGAGCTGTTTATATATATTGGAGATTAAACCTTTGTCCATTGATTCGTTTGTGAACGTTTTCGCCCATTCTGAGGGTTGCCTTTTTCCATTCCCGTTTTTTTAACAAAGAAAGAAAGCAAGCAAAAGAAGCAGAACTCTAATGTGCGTGAAATATGCCTCTTGAAACTGTCGTTTTGAAATATGGACGTCTTTTGAATTTTTTGGTCGATATATGACCCCAGGATTTGTTTTCAGGGCAGGTGTCATTTACAGGCCTGTAATGATTTGGAATATCCACTGACCATTAGCGCTGGGATTAAAGCTGCTGTTGTGTGAAACGGCCACAAGGTGGCAGCAGTTCTCCCTTACCAAATCTGGTTACTAGGGCAGCAGAGCCTCAGTGGAAGTCGCATTCTAGATTGGAATGTAGAACGGAATGTGCCAGGAGAAAGCCCCTCAAGTTTGTCTCACTACTTCTTGTTCGTGTTTTTAATTTAATTTTTTATTTTTTATTACAGCAAGTTTGAGTACAACGTTTAGCTTGTTGTAGGTGTGCAAGAGCTGGTTCTTTTACACATATACATATGTCTGTTCTTCCTGGGATCCTTTTCCCATGTACGTTATGACAGAATGTTGAGTAGTCTTCTCTTGGTACTCCGTAGGTCTTTGGTGATTATATACGTCTACTGTGTTTGTATATGTCTGTTAACCCCAATATCGTAATGAATTCAATGCTCACACCTTTCCTTTGGTTAAACATAAGTTTGTTTAATGAATCTGTGATTGCCCTTCTCCGTGGAAATATCTGCCCTGGTATCAATTTATAGGTAACACCTATAAGTGATATGATATGATATGTGTCTTTCACTTTCTGACTTACTCCAAGTCACGTGATTACCTCTAGACTCATCTACGGTGCTGCAAATGGCATTGTGTCCTTTTTTTCCTTGGCGAATATTCTGTCTTAGCGAGGTCCATTTTCTGCAATGTGATTCCCTGAGGGCTGAGGATTAGCTGACCTGGGCAGCCTGACCCTGCCGGCAAGCCCTCCCCAGGTGTGCCTGGGTTGAGGTCAATATAAACAGCACTCCAGGCAGCAATAGCCCCTGCAGCTGTGCCTGACTCCATATTCTCTGCCCCGTCAGCAGTCTCGGGGCTGTGCTGGTGGGAGGGTGTGAGGGTCCACGGCTTTGTGGGTGGCCCGGTGTGAGTGGGGCTCTGCTGGACTTTCTGCAGGTGTTGCCAGACTGCCACCTGTAAAGAAGAGGATGTGTCACCCATAACTTCCACTGGAATATCTCTCCGGGCTGAGGTGAGGAAGGAAAAAAAGGAGTGGGGGCCGGGACAGGAGGGGTATCTCAGGCAGGGCAATGGAAAGCTTCCAGAAGAGCGCCCGTGGCCAGGACCATCCTGGCTGACCTGCAGGCACCAAGTTGGCCTGCGTGCTGTCGCTGGTGTGGCTCCACGGCCCTTCCTCTAGGCTTTCAAGCCCTTGTACATATTCAGGTGTTTCACCTGGGAAGGGAGGGAACAGTTCAGCACCAGCTGGCCTGGGGCTCAGCTCACGTTTACTCACAGAGGCCTCGCCACGGTCCCACAGCTTTGCAATAAGGACGCTCCTTGCGTGGGCGGGCGGGGCTGCTGGCTGTATGGGGGATGATTCCCCACCTCTGACCAATTTCAGAATTGTTTACCACTGGAGCAAGTGCCTTGGTTGTGTTTCCCTCTGTATAACTGTTAGGTTCAGCTTTTTTTTTTCTTTTTTGGTTCAAGTGAGATTTTATTCCTCTTTTATGTATTTATGGATATAAGCATGGAAATAATTCATTCTTATAAATACATCAGTGTGAATGGAAGAACTTTTTTTCGGTTTTATTATTACATTTTATTTTTAAAAATTTTGAAATTTAATTTTATTTATTTTTTTATACAGTAGGTTATTATTAGTTATCTATTTTATGCATAGACATGTATACAGGTCAATCCCAATCTCCCAACTCATCCCACCACCACCACCCCATGGCTTCCCCTACTTTGTGTCCATACGTTTGTTCTCTACCTCTGTGTCTCTATCTCTTCCCTGCAAACCAGTTCATCTGTACCATTTTTCTAGGTTCCACATATAGGCATTAATATACAATATTTGTTTTTCTCTTTCTGACTGACTTCACTCTGTATGACAGTCTCTAGATCCGTCAACTTCTCTACAAATGACCCAGTTTCATTCCTTTTTATGGCTAATATTCCATTTTATATATGTACCACATCTTTATCCATTCGTCTGTCTGTGGCCATTTAGGTTGCTTCCATTACCTGGCTATTGTAAATAGTGCTGCAATGAACATTGTGGTGAATGTGTCTCTGTGATTTATGGTTTTCTCTGGGTAAATGCCCAGAAGTGGGATTGCTGGATCCTATGGTAATTCTCTTTTTAGTTTTATAAAGGAACCTCCATACTGTTCTCCATAGTGACTGTATCAATTTACATTCCCACCAATAGCGGAAGAGGGTTCCTTTTGTCCACACCCTCCCCAGAATTTGATTTTTGTAGATTATCTGATGATGCCGATTCTAACAGGTGTGAGGTCTTACCTCATTGTAGTTTTGATTTGCATTTCTCTAATAATTAGTGATGTTGAGCAGCTTGTCATGTGCGTCTTGGCCATCTCTGTGTCTTCTTTGAAGAAACGTCTATTTTGATCTTCTGCCCATTTTTGTATTGGGTTGTTTGTTTTATTAATATTAAGCTGCATGAGCTGTTTATATATATTGGAGATTAAACCTTTGTCCATTGATTCGTTTGTGAACGTTTTCGCCCATTCTGAGGGTTGCCTTTTTCCATTCCCGTTTTTTTAACAAAGAAAGAAAGCAAGCAAAAGAAGCAGAACACTAATGTGCGTGAAATATGCCTCTTGAAACTGTCGTTTTGAAATATGGACGTCTTTTGAATTTTTTGGTGGATATATGACCCCAGGATTTGTTTTCAGGGCAGGTGTCATTTACAGGCCTGTAATGATTTGGAATATCCACTGACCATTAGCGCTGGGATTAAAGCTGCTGTTGTGTGAAACGGCCACAAGGTGGCAGCAGTTCTCCCTTACCAAATCTGGTTACAAGGGCAGCAGAGCCTCAATGGAAGTCGCGTTCTAGATTGGAATGTAGAACGGAATGTGCCAGGAGAAAGCCCCTCAAGTTTGTCTCACTACTTCTTGTTCGTGTTTTTAATTTAATTTTTTATTTTTTCTTACAGCAAGTTTGAGTACAACGTTTAGCTTGTTGTAGGTGTGCAAGAGGTGGTTCTTTTACACATATACATATGTCTGTTCTTCCTGGGATCCTTTTCCCATGTACGTTATGACAGAATGTTGAGTAGTCTTCTCTTGGTACTCCGTAGGTCTTTGGTGATTATATACGTCTACTGTGTCTGTACATGTCTGTTAACCCCAATATCGTAATGAATTCAATGCTCACACCTTTCCTTTGGTGAACCATAAGTTTGTTTAATGAATCTGTGATTGCCCTTCTCCGTGGAAATATCTGCCCTGGTATCAATTTATAGGTAACACCTATAAGTGATATGATATGATATGTGTCTTTCACTTTTTGACTTACTCCAAGTCACGTGATTACCACTAGACTCCTCTACGGTGCTGCAAATGGCATTGTGTCCTTTTTTTCCTTGGCGAATATTCTGTCTTAACGAGGTCCATTTTCTGCAATGTGATTCCCTGTGGGCTGAGCATTAGCTGACCTGGGCAGCCTGACCCTGCCGGCAAGCCCTCCGCAGGTGTGCCTGGGTTGAGGTCAATATAAACAGCACTCCAGGCAGCAATAGCCCCTGCAGCTGTGTCTGACTCCATATTCTCTGCCCCGTCAGCAGTCTCGGGGCTGTGCTGGTGGGAGGGTGTGAGGGTCCACGGCTTTATGGGTGGCCCGGTGTGAGTGGGGCTCTGCTGGACTTTCTGCAGGAGTTGCCAGGCTGCCACCTGTAAAGAAGAGGATGTGTCACCCATAAATTCCCCTGGAATATCTCTCCGGGCTGAGGTGAGGAAGGAAAAAAAGGATTGGGGGCCGGGACAGGAGGGGTATATCAGGCAGGGCAATGGAAAGCTTCCAGAAGAGCGCCCGTGGCCAGGACCATCCTGGCTGACCTGCAGGCACCAAGTTGGCCTGCGTGCTGTCGCTGGTGTGGCTCCACGGCCCTTCCTCTAGGCTTTCAAGCCCTTGTACATATTCAGGTGTTTCACCTGTGAAGGGTGGGAACAGTTCAGCAGCAGCTGGCCTGGGGCTCATCTCACGTTTACTCACAGAGGCCTCGGCACGGTCCCCCAGCTTTGCAATAAGGACGCTGCTTGCGTGGGCGGGCGGGGCTGCTGGCTGTATGGGGGATGATTCCCCACCTCTGACCAATTTCAGAATTGTTTACCACTGGAGCAAGTGCCTTGGTTGTGTTTCCCTCTGTATAACTGTTAGGATCAGCTTTTTTTTATCTTTTTTGGTTCAAGGGAGATTTTATTCCTCTTTTATGTATTTATGGATATAAGCATGGAAATAATTCATTCTTATAAATACATCAGTGTGAATGGAAGAACTTTTTTCTGTTTTATTTTTACATTTTATTTTTGAAAATTTTGAAATTTAATTTTATTCATTTTTTTATACAGTAGGTTATTATTAGTTATCTATTTTATGCATAGACATGTATACAGGTCAATCCCAATCTCCTAACACATCCCACCACCACCACCCCATGGCTTCCCCCACTTTGTGTCCATACGTTTGTTCTCTACCTCTGTGTCTCTATTTCTGCCCTGCAAACCAGTTCATGTGTACCATTTTTCTAGGTTCCACGTATAGGCATTAATATACAATATTTGTTTTTCTCTTTCTGACTGACTTCACTCTGTATGACAGTCTCTAGATCCGTCAACTTCTCTACAAATGACCCAGTTTCATTCCTTTTTATGGCTGAGTAATATTCCATTTTATATATGTACCACATCTTTATCCATTCGTCTGTCTGTGGCCATTTAGGTTGCTTCCATTACCTGGCTATTGTAAATAGTGCTGCAATGAACATTGTGGTGAATGTGTCTCTGTGATTTATGGTTTTCTCTGGGTAAATGCCCAGCAGTGGGATTGCTGGATCCTATGGTAATTCTCTTTTTAGTTTTTTAAAGGAACCTCCATACTGTTCTCCATAGTGACTGTATCAATTTACATTCCCACCAATAGCGGAAGAGGGTTCCTTTTGTCCACACCCTCCCCAGAATTTGTGGTTTGTAGATTATCTGATGATGCCGATTCTAACAGGTGTGAGGTCTTACCTCATTGGAGTTTTGATTTGCATTTCTCTAATAATTAGTGATGTTGAGCAGCTTTTCATGTGCGATTTGGCCATCTCTGTGTCTTCTTTGAAGAAACGTCTATTTAGATCTTCTGCCCATTTTTGTATTGGGTTGTTTGTCTTATTAATATTAAGCTGCATGAGCTGTTTATATATATTGGAGATTAAACCTTTGTCCATTGATTCGTTTGTGAACGTTTTCGCCCATTCTGAGGGTTGCCTTTTTCCATTCCTGTTTTTTTAACAAAGAAAGAAAGAAAGCAAAAGGAGCAGAACACTAATGTGCGTGAAATATGCCTCTTGAAACTGTCGTTTTGAAATATGGACGTCTTTTGAATTTTTTGGTCGATATATGACCCCAGGATTTGTTTTCAGGGCAGGTGTCATTTACAGGCATGTAATGATTTGGAATATCCACTGACCATTAGCGCTGGGATTAAAGCTGCGGTTGTGTGAAACGGCCACAAGGTGGCAGCAGTTCTCCCTTACCAAATCTGGTTACTAGGGCAGCGGAGCCTCAATGGAAGTTGCGTTCTAGATTGGAATGTAGAACGGAATGTGCCAGGAGAAAGCCCCTCAAGTTTGTCTCACTACTTTTTGTTCGTGTTTTTAATTTAATTTTTAATTTTTTATTACAGCAAGTTTGAGTACAACGTTTAGCTTGTTGTAGGTGTGCAAGAGGTGGTTCTTTTACACATATACATATGTCTGTTCTTCCTGGGATCCTTTTCCCATGTACGTTATGACAGAATGTTGAGTAGTCTTCTCTTGGTACTCCGTAGGTCTTTGGTGATTATATACGTCTACTGTGTTTGTATATGTCTGGAAACCCCAATATCGTAATGAATTGAATGCTCACACCTTTCCTTTGGTGAACCATAAGTTAGTTTAATGAATCTGTGATTGCCCTTCTCCGTGGAAATATCTGCCCTGGTATCAATTTATAGGTAACACCTATAAGTGATATGATATGATATGTGTCTTTCACTTTCTGACTTACTCCAAGTCACGTGATTACCTCTAGACTCATCTACGGTGCTGCAAATGGCATTGTGTCCTTTTTTTCCTTGGCGAATATTCTGTCTTAGCGAGGTCCATTTTCTGCAATGTGATTCCCTGAGGGCTGAGGATTAGCTGACCTGGGCAGCCTGACCCTGCCGGCAAGCCCTCCCCAGGTGTGCCTGGGTTGAGGTCAATATAAACAGCACTCCAGGCAGCAATAGCCCCTGCAGCTGTGCCTGACTCCATATTCTCTGCCCCGTCAGCAGTCTCGGGGCTGTGCTGGTGGGAGGGTGGGAGGGTCCACGGCTTTGTGGGCGGCCCGGTGTGAGTGGGGCTCTGCTGGACTTTCGGGAGGAGTTGCCAGGCTGCCACCTGTAAAGAAGAGGATGTATCACCCATAACTTCCACTGGAATATCTCTCCGGGCTGAGGTGAGGAAGGAAAAAAAGGAGTGTGG
>NW_027672131.1:0-20285 GCF_964165515.1 Mesoplodon bidens
CTTAACCACTGAACCACCAGGGAAGTCCCTCATTTTGATTCTTTACCTCACTTATCTCTGCCTTCTTATGCTCTAAAATGTTTTAGTTTCTTTAAACTAACATTGGTCAAAATGTCCTTATTCTTTGCTACCAGTTATGCGCCTTACTGTGCATTATCCAGTTCAAGTTCAGCAAATGTTTATCAGGCACCTTCTGTCTGATAGGCACCATGCCAGCAGGTAAGGATACAGAGCTGATCAGTACATGATTCTTGCCCTCAAGGAGCCTTATATTTAGTGGGGAAATAGACATGTAAAATGTCAACTAAAATATAGAATGATAACTGTCATAAATTATAGGAGGGATGAAAAATACACAGGAGGGCGGCTAAGGAGAAGATGCTCCTGCCCCAGCCCCAGGGAGGCCAGGGAGTCACCGAGGGGGCAGAGCAAAGCTATTCCCTGAGGAACAGGAGGGTGTCAGGTGCACAGCAGGTGTTCCTCAGTAGGCAGAGGGAACAGCAGATGCAGAAGCATGGAGGTGAGCAATGAAATAGCCCGTCTAGAGAATTCGGGGGGAACCATGTGCCTGGAGTGTATTGTGTACTTGTGGGGCACTGGATGTTGAGATGAGAGCGTCTGGAGGGGCTAGATTACAAAGAGCTTTGTATGCCTTCCTGAGGAATTTAGACTTTATCCTATAGACTGTGATAGGGCCATTGCAAGGGTTTCAGCAGTGGAGTCCCTGTTTTCTTTTTCATTAAAGCACCACTTACATACAGGAAAGTGCAAAAATCATAAGTCTACAGCCTAATGAATTTTTCATGTGTACACACCTATGTGTATGGACAGTATTTCCAGCAGCTCACTTGTACCTCCTCCCATCAGTCTCCCCAGAGGTAACCACTGTTCTGACTTATTTCACCCTACATTAGTTTTGCCAGTTCTCGGCTTTCTATAACTGGATTCATACGGTATGTGCTCTTTTCTGTCTGGCTTCTTTTATTCAACATTTTGTCTGCGAGAGCCATCCATGTTGTTGTATGTGCCGTAGCCTGTTCCTTTTTGAATGCTGTGTAGCCTGCATTGTATGAAAATACTTCTGCAGTCACTTGTGACTGCTGTTTCTTTTCAATTGTTGACCTAAAATTGCCTAAAAGTGGACCAAGAATGGACTCCTTCTCCACTTCCATTTTCACCTTCTTTACAAAATGCGCACTGTATAAGTCGTGATTTCCATTTGGGTTTTAAGTTGGACTGGTCCCATCTGAAGGACCAAGGATCTGTCACTAACTAGAACATTTAAGATCCTGCCACCTCAAGGGAAGACTGGCTCAAGGGTGTTCCAGCTCATAAAGTAAGGTCTTTATTTTCTTGTTATTCTTTACTGTCTCCCATGACCTTCCACCTCATCAATTAACAAATGATTATTGAGAGCTGACAAGGTGCCAGACATTGAGACTTGTGACAAGAAGTTTGTAATAAGCAGTCAATCAAGATTCCACCCTAATCTGGAGGGTTGGGGAACGCTTTCTTAAAGGAGTAACAGTTGATCTGTGAACTGAAGGATGAGCAGGAATTAGCTAGAAGGGAGGGGGAACAGCAGCCGCAAAGCGGAGAGAGTGGCAGAGTTGGAGCTGGAGACAGAGACAGCGACCCAAGCATGTGAGGGCTCGTGGCCCCTTAAGGATCTTGAATTTTATTATAAAGGCAGTGTAAAACCTTTGAACAGAAGGAGAGTGATGTGATCTGTTTTGCATCTTTTAAATAATTAGATTCCCTGCTGCACTTTTATTAAAAGCAAGGGTCCTACTGCTGAATATCTGACCTATAGGTTCGGGCCATGTAGGAAATTTAGCTCTAACTGAGGGACCAGTCATTATTCTTTGATGGCCTCATCTCATTTTTAATATGTTCAGGTCTTTTCTGTATGTTTTCTCTTCCTTGCATCCTAGACTTTCAGAACTTCCTTCCCTTTGACTAGAATGCCAGGGGAAGTCTCACCTTAGTGTATGCAGAACTAATTTAAAATCCTGGCTTTATTCTTTAATTGAAGTCTTCTTTTAATGATGGTAAACCTCAGGATTTTAACTTCAGGTGGGTCAACACTTTGATACACCACTAGTCTACTTCAGCGTCACTAGCTTTACTCTGTATCCAGACTGAGAAACAATTTAATGACATAGCAATTGTATTAATTAGCTGTAGCCACTGTACTTAAAAAAAAAGTCAAGGGCTTCCCTAGTGGCGCAGTGGTTGAGAGTCTGCCTGCCGATGCAGGGGACACGGGTTTGTGCCCCGATCCAGGAAGATCCCACATGCCGCGGAGCGGCTGGGCCCGTGAGCCAAGGCCGCTGAGCCTGCGCGTCCGGAGCCTGTGCTCAGCAACGGGAGAGACCACAACAGTGAGAGGCCCGCGTACCGCAAAAAAAAAAAAAAAAAATCAAAATGGCTTAATCTGAAGTTTCATTTTCTTACTCCAGCCCACTGTGATTGAGGTGGCCCTCCCCCAAGAGGTAACTCAGGGACCTGGGTTCCCTCCCGCAGGTGCTTGCAGCATCTCAGAGTCATTAGCTTCTAACCACACTGCTGGGGAAAGAGTGGCCCAGAAGATTGTGGAGGTTGTTCTACTGCTAGTCCTGGAAGGGGTGACCATCACTTCTGCACACATTCTGTTGGCCAGAGCATAGTCTCACGCTCCCAGAACTCAGCTGGAAGTAAGGCAGGCTGACAAGGGATCTCCTGAGTGCTGGGAAGAAGATTTAAGGAGTCAGCATCTAGCCAGTCTGCCATAGTGAAATAGAATGTGCTCAAAGTTTTGTTGCTTTTTACAAATTACACTTACTCATTCTTTTTTTTTTTTTTTTTTTTTTTGCGGTACGCGGGCCTCTCACTGTTGTGGCCTCTCCCATTGCAGAGCACAGGCTCCTGATGCGCAGCCTCAGCGGCCATGGCTCACGGGCCCAGCCGCTCCGCGGCATGTGGGATCTTCCCGGACCGGGGCACGAACCCGTGTCCCCTGCATCGGAAGGTGGACTCTCAACCACTGCGCCACCAGGGAAGCCCCACTTACTCATTCTTTTATTCACTAAGGGTCCTGAGTACCTGCACTGTGCCAGGTGCTAGGAATACAGTGGGAAGCAAGACAGACATGGTCTCTGCAGTTTAGCAGAGAGAGGAACAGAAATGAAACAATCACACCAATGGCTGCTTAATTATAGCATTGTAATAAGGGCTGTGAAGGAAACTAGCATGATGTTAGGAGAGAGCACCCGACCAATCAAGAAGTGCTCAGGGAGAGCGTCTCTGAGGAAGAAGCAGTTAAGCTGCCTCCTGACAGATGACAGGGAGTGGAGAGACAAAAGAAGTGGGCAGCTTTCTGAGAGAGCAAGAAGGGGCACTGGGAGTTTAAGGAACTGAAGGAAGCATGGCTGAAGCCCACAGAGAATGGGGAGACAGGAGCCAGATGATCCAGGGCATGAGGGGGCCATGAGAAGCAAGCAATGGGGGACATAAAGCAGTGGGAAGCCACTGAAGGAGGTTCAGCCTGGGAGTACATGATCATAAATGTGTTTTATAAACATTGGCCTCAACGTGGAGGATGGATTGGTATGGGGCCAGAGATGGTGTCAGCATACAGGTACATTATCTCTGTGGCTTCCTTCTGGTTTCCCTTCTTCCTTCATAGCCTCCCACCACTGTAGATAAAACCGTTAGGCTCCAATGGAAGTGCTATAATTTTCAGTTCCAGACATGGAGATGTTATCTGTATTATTGAAGTAGAATAATCGAATGCAATTCTGAGCTCTTTGTCATCTTGAAATATTCCTCATGGCCTCTACTGTCTGTCTTGACTCAGTCAGTCACGTCAGCTGTAGCCAGACCCTTGCCAGCGAGGTTTGTCGCCACTTAATCTGGAGCTGGTAGAAAGCAGTGCCCATGACTGCCCCGTCTGCCATTTTGAAAAAGTCTAATCAACATCTCATTCGTCCAGCATTACTGGAGGATAAGCTGTTGCCTATAAGATCTTGTTTCTCTTAAGTACTCAGAGGTGTTTTTAAGACTTTTAAAATTTTCTGATTTCAAAAGTGGACATAGAAACAATATTAAAGATAGAGTTTTAAAGGAAAAAAGTCCTTAACTCTATTGGACAACAATTTTTACTTTTGCATATCACATTAGAATATTTGTAGACTTGTCTATGTATATCAAAATATCTTCCATTGTTTTTTCTTTTTTTAACTTCAATATAGTATCTTGTCTATAGCATAAATAAATAAATATCTGTTGGATGAGTCAATGAACGTATGAATGAATATACGTTAATCAAAGAAATTTTTTAAATGTTGAAAAGCCAAAAGAAGAAAATTTACGTGACCTAAAATAATTTTAACAAAAAAAGGACCTATAATTGCTCCACTGAAAAACAAATTTTACCTGTGCATTTTTACATAGTTTTAATAGTGCATTCTGTGTCCTGCTTTTCTAAAAAAAAAATATTTTTATGACCTTTTATCTAAAATATTGCATATAATTTTCTGATGTGAGGTAGTCAGAGCAGATACCATTATCAGAAATTTTTACACAGAAATAGACTCAGATTAGATGGCTGGGTGCAGGGAGCAGGGCCAGGAAAGGTCCCATGCTTCCAACTGACAGATTTCTTTCATTCACCATGCACTGCTGCCCCTCTGCTCACTCTTATTTGTCATCCTGTCATTTGGGAACAAAATGAGGAGGAGGGAGTAGCTAATGGCAGTGACACGTGGTTTAGAGTATGAGGAAGCCAGGCTGCCTGGGTTTGAATCTCAGTTCCTCTGTGTGAGTTTGATAAAGTTACTTAACCTCTGTAGGTACATACCACATGTGTGTATCATTGATGTGTGTGTGTGACTGTGTACAAGTGAGGGGATATGATAGGGAGCAGATAGTTAAGGGGTCAAGAGGAAACATAACCTGTAAAGAAAATGCTTGGAAGAGAATTGTGTTTTTACTCTTTTGAGAAGAGCAGAGGAGAGGTGTAATGATACATTCATATTGGGTAGATCTTACGTTGCAAAAAGCACTTCCATGGGAGGAGGAAATTTGTCTTTTTTTCATCTGCTCTCCTTAAGTCCTAAGACAGTTTTTTCTTTTTTCTTTTTTTTTTTTTAAAGAAAATGTTGGGGGTAGGAGTTTATTAATTAATTAATTTATTTTTGCTGTGTTGGGTCTTCGTTTCTGTGTGAGGGCTTTCTCTAGTTGTGGCAAGCGGGGGCCACTCTTCATCGCGGTGCGTGGGCCTCTCACTATCGCGGCCTCTCTTGTTGTGGAGCACAGGCTCCAGATGCACAGGCTCAGTAGTTGTGGCTCACGGGCCTCGTTGCTCCACGGCATGTGGGATCCTCCCAGACCAGGGCTCGAACCCGTGTCCCCTGCATTAGCAGGCAGACTCTCAACCACTGCGCCACCAGGGAAGCCCCTAGGACAGTTTTTGAAATAGACTAAACATTCAGTAAACATTTGTTGAGTATGAAAAATGAAATCAAAACTTGGGGAAATAATTACCATACACATCATTGCACGAACACATAGCATTGTTAAAATGGGAATATCAGGTACCATTAAAACTAGAACTTTCTGGTTCCTTTTGAAACATTATTTTCCAAGACTTGTTCCTATTTTATGATCTTCTAGTTATCACAGAAAATGTGTATGGTCTTTCAAAAGATGTATGCTCTTTTAAAAATGATGTTATGAGTCATTTATGCCATTGCTGACTCTACAGTTATAGGCACTGAAGATTTGTTCTGAAAAGATTTTTCAATATGGATTTTTAAACCTCATAGTAGAGTAGAAACAAAAATTTCATTGAAAATCTAGAAAGCTGGATTCTGGTCCCACTTCTGCCCTTTAGTAGCTGTGTGACCTTGAATAATAGTTGAGTGACCTCTCTGATCTTTAGTTTCCTCATCTTTAAAATGGGGTGGTCAGGACTTCCCTGGTGGTGCAGTGGTTTGGGGGGGGGATCTGCCTGCCAATGCAGGTGACACTGGTTCAAGCCCTGGTCTGGCAAGATCCCACATGCCACGGAGCAACTAAGCCCATGCACCACAACTGCTGAGCCTGTGCTCTAGAGCCCATGAGCCACAACTACTGAGCCCGCGTGCCACGACTACTTGGGCCCGCGCGCCTGGAGCCCATGCCCTGCAGCAGGAGAAGCCACCGCAATGAGAGGCCCGCACACCACAACGAAGAGTAGCCCCCGCTCCCCGCAACTAGAGAAAGCTTGTGCACAGCAACAAAGACCCAACAAGCCAATAAAGAAAGAAAGAAAGAAAGAAAGACAGACAGACAGAAAGAAAGAAAGAAAGAAAGAAAGAAAGAAAGAAAGAAAGGAAGGAAGGAAGGAAGGAAGGAAGAAAGAAAGAAAGAAAGAAAAGAAAGAAAGAAAGAAGGAAGGAAGGAAGGAAGGAAGGAAGGAAGGAAGGAAGGAAGGAAGAAGGAAGGAAGGAAGGAAGGAAGGAAGGAAGGAAGGAGGAAGGAAGGAAGGAAGGAAGGAAGAAGGAAGGAAGGAAGGAAGGAAGGAAGGAAGGAAGGAAGGAAGGAGGAAGGAAGGAAGGAAGGAAGGAAGGAAGGAAGGAGGAAGGAAGGAAGGAAGGAAGGAAGGAAGAAAGAAAGAAAGAAAGAAAGAAAGAAAGAAAGAAAGAAAGAGAGAGAGAGAGAAAGAAAGAAAGAAAGAAAGAAGAGAATGGTCAGCCAAGTGATCTCTGGGAGACTTTCCAGCTCTTCAATGCTATGATTTTTTTTATTCCATGGACATTTAGTAAACCTTTATATTTTAAGAAGTTAGATTATAAGTATGAGAGAATTTGTTTATAAAGAGCATTTCAAGGCATTTTAAAGGTTTTCCTAGTTAATAGGAATGTACATTGAGATAGTCATAGGCTTTTTTGTGTGTGTGTGTGGTACGTGGGCCTCTCACTGTTGTGGCCTCTCCCGTTGTGGAGCACAGGCTCCGGACGCGCAGGCTCAGCGGCCATGGCTCACGGGCCCAGCCACTCCGCGGCATGTGGGATCTTCCCGAACCGGGGCATGAACCCATGTCCCCTTCATTGGCAGGCGGACTCCCAACCACTGCGCCACCAGGGAAGCCCCATAAGCTTTTTTTATTCTCCCAAATATGTAAATAATTGGTAGATAAATTCATTCACTCATTAAATAAGTGTTTTTCATTCGATAAGTGTACCTGCTATACATGCACCAGGTATTGTGTGTTAATCCCACAAAGAAAAATACCTTATTTGGAGAATATAAGATATATAGATATATGAGTCAATCTAATTTTATAAGGAAATTTTGGGGAAAATAAACTTTTAAATATGTTTTGTTATACAGAGAGTGAAAAATGATATTATATATGTGTGTATGTATGTGTATATATATACATATATATATATATATATTTGTAGAGTGTATGAAATCACAAGCTCTGGATATATGGTAATATATTACTAACCCTCAAAATTACATTTTTAGAGCTAAATTACATATCTAATAAGAAATACATGGGCCATGGAATACTAGTGCATAGCAGGCCAACAAAACACAAATTGCATTGATAAACAAAGTGACTACACTGTACTTAAAGGGTCAGAAAAGCAAATACCAGTACTAAATGTCATTGAATACTAATAAATAAAAAGCCACATTATAAAACAAATATGAATTCCAGTAGAGGGCATGCAGTCAAAGCAACAATATTAGTAAAATCTAGTACAAACAAAAAGTACAATGCTATAAATCTTCTTGAATTCTTCTCCAGGTAACCCAAGTGTTTGTGAGTCTCACCCCTTTGCTGTGATGTGGTGGGACACACACTTTGCCACCAGGAAACAGCATGCTATTGTCTTGTTACTGTCCATGGAATACAAAAGGCAGACTCTTTAGTTGAATTTTCCATTGCAGTAGCTTTGTTTCTTTTTAGTAGCATAGTTCTGAACTAAGTGGACTGTAAGTCCATACAGCTCATTCCAGACCCAAGGCAGGCTTTCTTTTGGGGGGAGTAGAGGTAGGAATTGGAGTGGGGAGATAGGTGGATACACTTAGGTGCTTGCAAAAAGAAAAAAATAATGACAGTGAAGAGAAATACTCTCACCTCCTATTGGACTCACTGTCTAAGATGGGGACAAAACTGTAAGCATATAATGTGATAACTAGTCATTCTAAACCTGGCTGCACTCAATCACTGAGGGAGCTTTGTAAAGTTAAAACGAAGAAAGAGGAGGAGGGAGAAGAGGGATGAACTGTAAGTCCTACTAAATCACAGTCTCTGTGGTTAGAATATTTTGAACAACGTTTTTTTTTTGTTTTTTTTTTCTGGGCCACACTGAGCGACCTGCGGGATCTTAGCTCCCCAACCAGGGATCGCACCCGTGCCCCCTGTAGTGGAAGTGTGGAGTCGTAACCACTGGACCGCCAGGGAAGTCCCTGAACAACTTTTCTACTAAGGCTGGATGATAGGCTACAAGAGAGCAAATAGTGAGTGCCCCATCTGAATGACCAGGCAAGGCTACTTCATGAAGGGCCTTATGTGACGGGCTACCCAGAATAGTTTTATTCCTTAAGGAGGGAGGAGTCATGGAAGCTGAGGACCATTGTGTTCATATTTGGGTCTTGAAAAAATTACTCTTCTGAGGAGGAGAACTGGAATCAAGGACCCCCATTATGAGGTTACTGTCCTAGTCCAGGCCAGTGATAATTGAGCCATCGCAGTGGGGTAGAGAGGCGGTGATAGCTTCCAAAGGTCCTTAAGGAGAAGACTCAACAGGGTCTGGTGTGAGATGTAAAAGAAGGTTTCTAAACTGGGCAAGTAGGGGTCAAGTAGTGCTATTTTTGAAGATGGGAAGAATACCTAAAAGAAACGCATATGGGGAGGACACAGTGGATTCCAGTAGTTTTGGAATGACTGTGGAACATCTGTCTAACAGGCATAATTATATTATCTCCAAACTGGTCTCCCTGCTCTTGCCTTTGCTGCTCTGTAATCTTATCACAGCAGCCAAAATCGGCCTTTAAAAATATAATTCAGACTATGTCATTCCCCTGCTCAGAAAATCCTTCAGTAGCTTCTCACCTCACTCAGTAAAAGCTGAAGTCTCCCCAGTGGCCTACAAGCCCCACCTGCCATGTTCCCTCTGACCTCGCCTCCTACTGTTCTCACCTAGGTCACTTCACTTCAGCTACATAGGCCTCCACTTCTCCCTCAAACAGGCCAGGACTGCTCCTGCCTCAGGGCCTTTGGACTTGCTGTTGTCTCTGCCTCGGGTAGGGGTTGTCGTTGCTTCTGTTGTTGCTGTTGCTGTTTTGGACTGTGTTCAAGCCAAGCACAGGGTCCAGAACCTTAGTAAGTGAAAGAGTGGCTCCTTCCCCCACTTGCTTCAGGTGCTTGCTGGAATGTCTTCTGCCCTATTAAAATGACAAATGCCCCCTCCCCTTTCCTATGCCCTTTTCAAAGTCCTCACATTTAAATCTTCAGCCCAAATAGCTTTCTGAATGACAGTTCCATATTTAGAATTACTATTCATTCATTCATTCAATCAACAAATATTTATTAAGTACCTACCAAGTGCAGGGTACTGCCCTAAGCACTATAGACACAACAGTGAACAGAACAGACAAATATCCATCCCTTCATGGAGCTGCATTCTAGCTGGGGGAGACGATAAACAAGTACAATATATATTATTATTGCATGATACTTTTTATGCTACTTGCTCAGAAAACCTGATGTAGGACAGGAGGATAGAAGGGGCTTAACTTGAGTTCAGGTTTAGCAGGAGAAAGGAGTGACAGGGTTGAGGTTGCTTGGATGACGAGGCGTGGGCTGGAGAAGGGAAGAAAGCAAAATTCCAGAAACTACAGACAAGTTTAAATCATATTTCTTTTGCCCTCAAGATTAAATATTTTCATTTACTTCTAAAGTCTCAAAAATATCCTTAAAATTCATAATTACTTATTAATTTATTCAATTCAGAAAATATTTCTTGGGCCCGTATTACGTGCCAGACACTGTCATAGTCTCTGGAAAAACAGTGTTAGGCACATTATTAAATTATTGAGTTGGGAGAGACCTTAGAAATAAATTAGGCTAAAATCCCCACATTTTATGAATCACAAAACCAAGCCCCAGGAAAGTGATGTGGCTTGCCCAGTGATGCATAACCAGTTAACGGCAAAGCTGGAATTTGTAACTGGGTCTCCAGACTCAAAATCAATGCTTAATCCAAGCTACATTTCTTGGGATCAAACCTTTAAAGGTCTAAACTTGTCATTTTATGACGGAAATCACTGGGAAAATGGCATTTTCTTTATGGATACTTTCTTTTCAGCTTGCCTTTCAGGAATCTCCATAAAATATAAGTCCAATGCATGCATATACTAGAAGTGAGAGACACAGTCATTGACTATATTAACTGAGAATTGTGGTTACAAGTGAGAGAAGTTTAATTGAGGTAGCATGCACATCATAAAGGGGAAACTGGGATAAGCAACGAGGTCCTACTATATAGCACAGGGAACTATATTCAATATCCTGTGATAAACCATAATGGAAAAGAGTATGAAAAAGAATGTATATACATGTATAACTGAGTCACTTTGCTGTACAGCAGTAACTAACACTGTAAATCAAATATACATCAATAAAAAAAATTTTTAAGTGGGGGAAACTGGGAAGAATTTATCTGTTACAGTAGTAATTGGTGTAGGTGTGGTGGTGGTGGGATGAACTGGGAGATTGGGGTTGACATATACACACTAATATGTATAACATAGATAACTAATATTGAACATGGGGAAAAACATAAAGAAAGAGATGATTAAAAAAATAGTAATTGGTGTAGCTTGGATTATGTGTCTGCTCCCTCCACAGGCAATACTGTCAGGACAAAGCCAAATGAGAAAAACAAGGCTGGGCAAGGGATTATGGGGTGAGGGTGGAGAGAGGAGTTCTCAGAAAAAAGAAGAGTTCTTGTAAAGTGTATAAAGTCCCCAAAAGATGTCTTTGTTGGTTGGGTCCTCCAAGAAGCAGGTGCTGAGACAGGGTTATAGGGTAGCTGGTAATAGCTTTGAAAGATAAAAGATGGGGGGGAGCAGGACTGAGCAGGAAAACCTTTGGCTAAAGTATGTGTCAGACAACTGTGAAAGGAAGGAAGGGGGAAGCAGGACCAGGGAGGGAGAGCCTCAGATCTGGATGCAGATCTGACAAAGATGTGACCAACCCAAGGGGGATTTGGGAGCAGAGATTATCTGTTCCCAAACAGATTGAGAAGGGGAGATTCCTTGGAGGGAGTGGCAGGGCCCTCAAGGATGATGCCTTCACCATCCTCAGTCATTGGCTGGTCCAGCCGGGAGGAGTGTGGCCTTGGCCTTGGCTCAGAAGCAGAGGAGGATGCCAGTGGGTGACAGCTGAAGGCTGTCCACTAATTACACTCCATCCGGCTCAAAGGCAAGTGCTTTCTTGAAGGGAGAGCACATCCAGGGCTGCCATAATGTCTAGCATGAACTGTGAATGTTTTACTGACAAAATGCAGGAAACATCATCAGCTTATCAATACCAAAAAATAAGAGATTCTATATTTTAAAAATATATTTTGGGAAATTTGCTATTTTTAAACGTTTTTATTTAAAAAGGATGGTTTTTTAAAGAGTTTTTCTTTTTTTTAATTTAAATAATACAGAAGAGCACAAATGTTCTCTCAGTTACCACTTCAGAAATCTGGTGTGTGTCCTAACAAAGCATTTTCTCTGCCATATATATTTAGATATTTTGTATATAGAAAAGTAGAACAATATTAAAAGTAATACTACTTTACAAATTGCTTTTTTTATTCAACAAGATAGATAACCTCTAGCATACATTAACATCTTTCCCCATTCTAACCCCCCATGTTTTGTTATAATTATCTAGAAATGTTCTTCCAGATAATTATTACTTTTGTGCTTTATATTTATTCAATTTAATCTTTATTTACAAATGCATGGAACTTCACAGTAACGTGGTCAATGATTATTGAGAGTTAAGCGTGACTGAGTTGTTTTCTTTTTTTTTTTTTTTTTTTGCGGTACGCGGGCCTCTCACTGTTGTGGCCTCTCCCGTTGCGGAGCACAGGCTCCGGACGCGCAGGCTCAGCGGCCATGGCTCACGGGCCTAGCCGCTCCGCAGCATGTGGGATCTTCCCAGATCGGGGCACGAACCCACGTCCCCTGCATCGGCAGGCGGACTCTCAACCACTGCGCCACCAGGGAAGCCCTGAGTTGTTTTCTTAACACTGTTTCTTATATGTCGTCTCCCCAATTTGTTTATATTTGTTAGCTGACAGCCACCTAAGATCTCCAGCCTAATCAGATGCTTTAATTTTGCTGCCATCTGTTTCCAGCCTCTTTTTGGCTGGAAGCCTTCACTTTTATTTCACTCTTCACTGACGTGAGCTTCGTCTGACTCCCCACAGTACCTTTCCTGGTTCCATCCAATCTGCTGTTGCTGTCTGCGTTTTGAAGCAGAGCTTGACAGAGATGTTTTCCTAGCCTCCTCTCTCACTCCTGTTTTCTTCCATTGAAAGTCAATTAATTTATAATAAAATTGGGTTTGGGTCGATAGCTAAACCCATTGCCATGGTCAGGAATGGTGAGGTGGTATTTATTTTTAGAAATAGTGCCTATGGCTCCATTATTGCTCTAACATATAAAGTCTAGGTGCTTTCTGGTTTCCAGGTTCCAAAAGACAGAATAAGCCCTAATACCTCAAGCTGTGAAGATTCAGCCCAGCTTTGCTCCAAGACATAGCATTTGGATGGCAATCTTGTCATCCCAAGAAGAGACTGTAAGAGGCACTTCCAAGAAAGGCAGTCAGCTCAGAGTGATGCTGGGGCTCCATTATGACATTTTCATAAATGAAGGAAATTAGGATAAAATGTTGAGCTGGAAAAAAAAAATTGGTTGGGAAAAAAAAAAGAGGAAACTAATAAGTGGGTTTTTTCCCCAGAGAATATTTTATCATACTAGAATTTTCCATATATGTTTTCCTGGATACATCGTTTATTTACTTGTTGTGATATTTTAATTTATTTATTTATATTTGGCCGTGTCGGGTCTCCGTTGCTGCACACGGGCTTTCTCTAGTTGTGGCGAGCAGGGGCCACTCCTTGTTGCGGTGAGTGGGCCTCTCATTGCAGTGGCCTCTCCCGTTGCAGAGCACGGGCTCTAGGCGCACGGGCTTCAGTAGTTGCGGCACGTGGGCTCAGTAGTTGTGGCTCACAGGCTCTAGAGCGCAGGCTCAGTAGTTGTGGCGCACAGGCTCAGTTGCTCCACGGCATGTGGGATCTTCCTGGACCAGGGCTTGAGCCCGTGTCCCCTGCATTGGCAGGCGGATTCTTAACCACTGTGCCACCAGAGAAGCCCTGTTGTTGTGATATTTAGATCCAGCTTTAAAGTTCAAATTTCTAAGAAGTCCAGTACGTACTTCCTTTTTCATTCTTTTGGACTGAGAAAGGCAAACTATATGATATGTTGAACTAAGCTGAGAAGTTTCTTTGTTTAATTGGTTGTCAGTACATGAGAAGATTAATAACAGGTTTGCTATGTCAACAAGACATTTCTGGTTCCTTTTAACTGCATACTTTCCAGGGGAGAGTCCATTGTTTGGAGGCCAGCATGTCCCTTTGTGAATATACAGGTCTTCCTGAAAATTCTCCAGTGTTTTCCCCAAATATGACATTTTTGAAAAGTGTGATTAAGGTAAATATATTTGGAGAGACATTTCACTCCCAACTGGTAAACACAGTTTGAACAGGTGTCTGCTTTACATGTTTAATTATGGATGAGACATTCCTCTTTGAAGAGTACTGTGTGGTAGCCAGCCTTCAAGATGGCACCTGATGATTCTGACTTCCTGGTATTCACATGCTTGTTTAGTCCCCTCCCACGTTGGAAAGGGTAAGCCTTTGTGCCAGTAGGATATTGCAGACATGACAGAGTGACAGAGTATGTCTTCCGAGGCTAGGTCATAAAAGATACCATGGCTTCCACCTTGCTCTCTCTCTTGGATCACCCCCTGTTGAGGAAGCCAGCCATCACATCATGAGGACACTCAGTCGTGAGAGACGTCTTCATGGAGAAGGTCCATGTGGTGAGGAACTGAAGCCCCTGTCACACTTAGCACCAACTTGCTCTCAGTGTGAATGGGCTATTTTGGAAGCACAGCCTGCAGAGCCAGAACCCTGCACTAAGCCACTCTTGAATTCATGATCCACAGAAACTGAGATAATAAATATTTAATATTATTTAGGCCTTTTATTTTTGAGGTAATATATTACTCAGAAGTAGGTAACTAATACAGATAAGTATCACAATCCTGACATGTGGAATTGAGACATAGAAGTGTGGTCACATGTTTTAGTTCCACATGTTTATTGGGAGTTCTATTATTAACAGCTTCACATCCCTTTTCTGAAAACTAAATTAAAAAATAACAGGATTAGTTCATTCTTTTAGGATTTCCTACAGCTCTTGGTAATTCTTCCTGTTTGTTACACCTAGCAGAATGTGAAATCAATGGATAGCGTGAATTTCGTAGGTATGGTTTCTACCTCTTGTGTTGCTTCAAGGCAGTGGTTGTGCTTTTGTTGTATAGAGGGAAGTACTGAACTTATTGTTGTTGAATCTTATTATTTTATGAAACCTTTGATATCATCTAGTCTAGTGATTTTCCAACACTTTAGAGGTGGAATCCTTTTTATTCCACATAAATTTTGCATGGAGCCCTGATATCCGAAACAGAGTATATAAGTGTTTTATTAGTATAAATATATTTTATAAGTTAAAATATATTACAAAAACAATAAGTAACAGCAGCGAGGTCTTTAAAAATTCGTAAGTTTAATATAAGCTTAATATGATGCTTGTAATAAAGCAAGGCATTTTGATAAATATAAAAATTTGAAATTATGGATTATAGATGACAGTTGCAATCTTATATCAGCTTTGGCAGCCAATTTATCTATCTTGACTGATTGTTATATTACAAGCCAAGTTACTCTGTGATAACAAATAAATCCTGAAATTGCAGTGTCTTAATATAGCAGAAGTCTATTTCTCACTCACATCAAAATCTGACATGCATCAGGCAACTCCCCTCTAATTAGTGGCTTAGGGACCTAAGTGCTTCCATCCTGAGGCTCTGCTGACTTACACCTGAAGCAGGCAAATGAGGTAGAGGGGGTGGGGAGGAGGGGAGAGAGGGAGGAAAGGAGAGAAGGAGCACGTGCACCAGCCTGGAGATTACACAAGCAGTGTTCACTTACACTGAGCAGAATTAGTCATGTGGCCAACCTAAGGCAAGAGACCATGAGAAATAAATATTGTTGAGCAGCAACAATTGCAAAATATTACCAAAATACTAATACATGCAGATAAGCAAATGGTGGTGGTGGTTGTTGTTGTTATTATTATTTTAAATGTCTCGCCTTGAATATCGGAATACTCTGTAACTAAATATTAGGACTAACTCCCTTATCTATGTGGCACATATCGGTGCTTTGGTAAACTCCAACTGATAAGTAACACATATAAATATGCATCTGGGTTTTTCTGGGCTTTAGTATTATTTTAATGATGCAAATCAGACACGTATAGACTCCTTGGAAACTAAGGCCTAGAAATGAGATGAAAGGAACCAAGACAAGATCTCGGTTCTTCTACCAAACTTAGTGCTTTTTCATCTGTTCTGTCCCCGTCAACTCTCAAACACACTTATGCCTTCAATGGTGTCCTAAAATTCGTCATATACCTTGGTAAAATCCAGGTTTGGTTTGATTTATACAGATATGGAAAACAAGAGTATTAAAGGCCTTGTGCAATTTATGTTACTCTAAATTCTACAGAGATAGCAAACTCACATGCTTGCAAGGACCAGATAGGTAATGGAAATATGATCAGGGGACCTGAGTTATACCATAGGGACTGGGCTCAGCTCAGCTCTAGCTGATTATGGCCATGTGGGAATCAGAGCCCAGGGTTCTCAGATCTTTGGTTTTTGTTGTTGTTGTTGTTTATTTGCTTTAGGAGAAGCCATCTACTACCTGCATAGAAATAAATGTCTGTAATGTCAGGTCATTGAAACCAGAGCAGTGATTTTATACTCTTCCAAATTTGGGTTGGGGAATTGATGGCAATTCCACCGCCATGGCATGCAGAGAATGAGAGAAAATTGTGTAACAGTCCAACCAAGACCAGCTTTGTAAACCATATCAGGATTATCAGTTACCAAAGGGCCCAGAAGTCACTGGAAGCACTATCCAGCTCTGCCTTAATAAGACCCATGAGACCAGGTCTTGGCTCTAAGTATATTTGAGACATGTTTTATCTTTTTCACACAGACTGTTTGTCCCTCAGCTTATCTTAACAAAGAAGAGTGTTTTTTGCTCCATGCTGTTATATTGAAAAGAGGGCAGATACAGAAATAAGGAAACTCCTGGGGGCAGGAGATGATGGAAGTGAAGAGCTGGGTAAGCCTAGGAAACAGCTGTGCTGAGGAGTACTTGACAAGAACAAAATTTATTCTGACACTACCAGTTCCAAGTAATTTTATTACCATTGAAGTAATGAAATGAAGCACAGTTTTTAAAGGAATAATTTGTGCATTTCTTAAGAGCTACATCAAACCAGCCATAAACTACACGTACAAAGGGACTGCTTCCATGTTCAAAGCCAGAGACAGTGAGGCTCCTTCTCTTTGTTCCTCTCATATTTGCCCAACACTTACTCTTGCAAAACTAAATTCTTACACTTCCCAAAGTGCCAGACCGGGTGCACAAGTTATTCACATAGTTACTCACACAGGACATCTCATCTCCTGATTTAAATGCTGTTTTACTATGCACAAGTGTTGTAAATAGGTCAATGTAATGTGATGTTGATATACTCTGCACAGAACTGTCATTAGGGCAACTTGGCTCCCTAGGAACTCTCTATGTCTACCAAGTTAATAGGCCATGATTGTAAATCCCTATTAAGTGTAAAACATACCTTATGAATCCACCAGGTTCACTAACACCTTTGTTCCCATCATCATCAGAGAGAATGTTTCAGGCATCCATAAAACTAGTAGAGACCACGTAAGATGCAGCAGCACCGAGGGTTCTAGAAACAAGCCTCTGCTATTGGGGATCCCACAGATGGTTGCATAAACACTTTTAGTTAGCATATTACTGACCCAATAATAGCTTCTTCTCAGAGATGTTTTTTCTATTCCATTCCACCCAGCTGGCATGAATATGCTGCTTAAAGACCACATAATAGAAGCCTATAAAAATACTCACAGATCGTCCGGTAGCAGATATATAGACTAAATAGTCCCTGTGGTTTTCTCTCTCTCTCTCTTTCTCCACCAAATAAGGGAAATGAATAAACATCCAAAACCTAAATAATTATTTAGGTTCAGCAAGGCTTTTATCTTGTTCACAAAAGACTTTATATCAACAAACATAAAATCTTTTAACCTCCATTTTCAAAATTAGTTATAATTTTCACTCTTAGTAAAGATCCTTTACAAATTCATCAGTAAGGCATGAGTCACTGGAAAAGCACAATGCTTGTTGACGATGCTGGACGTTCCACAGTGAACCTGCTCTAAGAGGCAATGAGTAAGAAGTGTCCACTGGAAGAACTTAATGTGGCTGTGGTTTGCAAAAAAGATAGAGGTATTTATCATTGCACAACTTAGAATATTGAAAAGAAGTTTTCAGCCAAAGTAGAGCAAAGTAGCTGTGTTAAACATAGCTGTATGCTTTCCAACTTTCATGCTAGCCAGCTTCCATAAGAAAACATAGAATCTCAAGTTGTTTCATTTTTATTACATTGTAGGAAATTAAATTTTGGTTTGAATGAATCCTGCCTTATGAAATTGAGGTATGCTTAGAGAAAAAATATATAATTCCAATGTGGATTATTTATAAAGATCCTTCTTCAGATGATTTCCTTAACCCCATTCATTCAATATTTCATTCATGCTAGACAACTGATATTACAGTCAAGCTAACCTCCCTCTTCACATCGTTTATGAGTCACACCCTCTGCTAGTTTCATGGGCTAAAGGCATAAAGATATACTCTTCATTTGATAACACTAACTCCACAAAAAGTGACAGTGCTATTAACAGAAATAGGAAGCCAGGAGGAGAACCCAGTTCAAAAAGGAATATATATGTAGGATTTCAGGCCACCCTCACCCACTGCATCCTTGCTACATCCATAGCACCGTGCTAGAGGCTGCTGGAGGTGGTTTCTTGGTAGTGTAAAGTCACTGCCATCTAACAGCCACATTGGGAAGGTATAAGCACAAGTGAACCGTGTAATTAGCCGTTCAAAACAGAATGAGATTAAGTGTCAAATTAGTGATTTCAAAGATAAATCTGGACAAGGTTCAGAGCAGAAGAGATAGATGAAGGCAGCACAGAGCCAGGAAAAAAAGGCAGCAGTGGCTCTAGGGTCAGATAGTCTTAGGAGAAAATCTCGTTTTCACCCTTCTATAACAACAACATTGTCTTAAGTCAATGTCACTGAGCTCCAATTTCCTTATCTGTAAAACAAGTATCAAAATGCCTTCCTTACAAATTGTTGCCATGATGAAATGAGATACCATAAGGGAAGTGCATGATGTGCAGGAGGCACTAATTATTTGGCAGCTGTTGCTATGGCTGTTGTGATCTAGCAGAGCAGGGGTAGGGCAGCCAGTCCTCATGCAAAAGATATGCTTGAAATTGAGGACAATGAAGTTTTTGCTTGGGGCTTGCCATCTAAAGACAGGAATCAGTGAGAAAACTGGTCCACTAGAAATTTGTCTTAAAAATGTGCTAGAGAATCTTAAAGGAGTCAGATTACAGAGGGCCCTGAATGCCAGGAAGATAAGTTCAGCCTACATTCTGTGGGCAGTTGGGAGCCACTGGAAAATTTTGAGCAAGGAAGTTATCTGATGAAATTGGTATTTTAAGGGTCTTGTTTTGATGCATCTGATAATCAGATGTGCAACCTGGATTGGAAATGAGACTGTCAAGGGCAAAGAGTGAGAAAGAAAGGGAGAACGAACATTTATTGGACACCTATGGTATATGTTTTAGATCCTGGCCTAAGAGCCAACTTCTGATTCCAAAAGGGGTTCCCTCTAAGGGAGAATCAATCTTCCTCTTTAATGGAATGGAAAGTGAAAGTACAGAAGAGCTTTTCAGAAGTCTGAAGGGTGTAGACTAGAGCATGCAGACTACCACTGATGGTAGAATGAGGAAATCAATGGTGCTGGTAGAAGGAAATCTTAGAATGCAAATTCTTTTTGAAGGAATATTTTTGTCAGTATTAAAATACTATAAACATATATTCTTTTTCTGTTAGGTGTTTTATTTCCCATGTTCTTTTCTTCATCCTTTTGTACTTAGAGTAAAACTCATAATGGAGAAGACTTAGAGGCTTCAGACATAAGCCATGATTGCTATATAAAACTCTTCATTCAAGCCCATTTTCATTAAAACCAGACTGTTTTAAAATGAAAGCTAGTTAAAACAAGCTCTTCTGGGAACATTGGAACATCTGTAAGGAAATATACAGGAGCCCGATTATCGATCTGAAAAGTTGTATCTGAAAAAATGCAGTTTCCTTTACAGTTGAGGATGGGCCAAGGAAAGGGGACTTCATTTCGGCAGACTCCCTGGTCTGTGGAACCTTCTTCAGACTCATGAAAAGATTTGCCAACCCCAGGGGTTCACAACTTCATCTATAGAGTTCTCTTACTAGACTCCAGTGAATGCCAGTAAATAGCCCAGTAAATCAGAAAACAGGAATGTTTCTAGTCTTGTATTCGTTTTTCTTTTCAGAAGTATCTCTTCAACATGCTGTTCTCCTTAAGGAAAATCTTGGGAACCATGTGACTCTTGAGGAGTCAATTTGTGTTTCCACTTAATTTTTTTTTTAATGTTACACTCAAAGCCTAACATTGACCAACACTTCTGTAGAATCTATAACATCGCCATTTTATTTTCACTGAATGCAATCTTAATAAAAAATTCCATATTCTGGCTTACATGGAAGAAGAAGGTTCCAAGAAAATATTCAAGTACTACATTTCCCAGGGTTTCGTTGAACTGTGATATTATGTTCATTGTTGGATTGTTGTCATGTTTATCATAGTTTTTCTTGCCTTGCTTGGCCAAGAGGAGTTCTCTGGCCTATAATGGATATATGTGGTTTTAGAGAGATTAGACATTTTACTGTGAAAAAACA
>NW_027672130.1:0-2500 GCF_964165515.1 Mesoplodon bidens
TCGGTTCATTCAACCCCACGTAAGTCCTTCTCGTTCTTCTTGGAGTCCAGTCTTTCCATCGGTTCTGCCGACCTTGCCTGATGATGGAGCGTGACGGTTCCGAAAAGTTGGCCAGAGCTTCTGTGAAGGATTGTAGGATTTGCCCAGCGAAGCGGGTGCCTCGATCTGATCACAGGCGAGGCTGTGGAAGGTAGACCCCCAAGTGGCAAACACATTCTGTTTTTTTCACAGTCTCTGTACCACGGTGAGGACATCAGGCTTGCAGTGGGGGAAGAAGACCTCAGCCCACACGGAAAACATACCTACGGTCCCAAGAATGTTTGGATGACTGACCCCCCCCCCCCCCCCCTACTAAGTGGCAGTGGAATGAAGTCCAGTGGCTGGGGTTCAGAGGGTCCAGAAAGAGGAGGTTTTCTTTCCAGAGAGAAAAAAAACCACCGCCACCCCCCACCCCCAGGGTCACAAGCATGACAGGTCAGACAGACGTTGCCGCTAGACTGTAGAAGTCTTCCCGCCCGTGTCTAATGACAATTGGAGTCGTCTTCGAGGCACCATGGGCGGGTGAAGGAAGGCAAGGTGGGGGGGTGGGGAGGTTGGCCAGGGGGGGACCGGCTGGGCCGCCGCCGTCCCCCGTCTGCCAGAGCCCCGACCGACCGGCTGTGGAAAGGACAGAGTGTGTGCCCCGCCACCCGCCCACCCCCACCACCTTTCTTTCAACAGGGCTGTCGGTTGTTGCCGCCTTGGCGTGAAAGTCGGTGAGAACATATCTCCCCGATACTGGGTTCAGTCCCTTTCGCGTGAGCCTCCATTTTGCTCATTCTCTCCTGCGTAACAAGGTCCAAAACAGGGAGACCCTTAGACTTGTGGAGCCATGAACATGTCAGTATTGTATCTTACGTGGACAGGATGTAGACACTCGCTGAGATGTCACCCTGTCGTGGCACTTAGCCAACCTCTCAGCCCTGAGATGACCAGAGATGTTACAAAGTCTTGAAGTCGGCCTATGGAAAAGCATCCCTGGGGGGAGAGTTCCCCTTCCTTCCACCTTCTTCTCTCGTCCGTCCCCATCTACGTCCTCTATTCGTCATGAGCCATCCCACTCAGAGGATGCGTGCCCATGTCATGAGACATGAAGGCGGCTCCGTTCGTCATGATCTCTGCACCTCCCTCCCGCCCCCCTCCCCTTTCACGTGAGAGAGTGTCTTCCTGATTTCAGAGGGGAGAAGGAAAGGAGAGTCAGAGTGTCCCTCTCGTGGTGTTGTCACCCTAATGCATTCCAGAACGTCCCTATCCCTAGGCCACGGAGGCACCTTTGGGGGTGGCCTACTCAGGGCCCCAAGACTTTCAAAGTCCAACTCACCGGAGGAGGTCAGTGTCCTTCACGCCACCGAACCCGAACTGGTGAACCCGATGGCTGACTAGGAGATGATGTGCCCTCGGGCCACCCACCCGTTTACAACACAGAACCAAACACCCTCTCCTCGAGGACTCGGAAATAAGCACTGCACAGGACAGTAGGTGTTTCATGGTGTCCCTGAGAAGGCAAGGCAGGGAGAATTTTATTTTTTGAAAAGCTCATCTTCTCACAGCATTTACACTATGAAGAGAGGCTGCAACTTCATTGGGGGCGGGGCCGGTGAAGGCCAGGGAGCCTGGCAACACAGAAGAGCCACGGAGGCTGTGTGCGACCCCAAGGATGTCCGGCGTCTCCTCTCACTTGGCTGGGGGTGGGTGGGGTGGGGGGTGGGGTGGGGGTGGGGTGGGGTGGGGGTCGAGATGCCTGTCTGTCTGTCTGCATTCATCCGTCGTGGGAGAGGACAAACGATGTTCCGAGGGAGACAGAGGAGAAAGAGGGAGGAGGGAGGGAGGGGGGGGGAGAGAGAGAGAGAGAGAGAGAGAGAGAGAGAGAGAGAGAGAGAGAGAGAGAGAGAGAGAGAGAGAGACACAGAGGGAGACAGAGCGAAAGAAAGAGAGGAGAGGGGAAGCAAGAGATAAAGAAGGGGAGGAAGAGCAGGGGTGTGGGGGAGAGCTAGCGAAAGAGCGCTAGAGACCGACCGGGAGAAAGAGAGGCAGAGACAGAGGCAGAGGCAGAGGCAGAGGCAGAGAGCGAGCGACAGGGAGCCAGGTAAAGGACACTGCGCTTGGGTGTCTTCTGAGTGTTCGCATGTGTTTTCTGAGCTATGGAGATCAGGATCAGTCCCAGGAGAAGAAGAGAGTCTGTCTGCCAGCCCCACCCGGCACTGCTTGTCTTTGGCAGAGATGAGAGTTTTCTAAGTTGGGCCCCCCCCCCCAATGAGGGAGGCTGTCCCTTGTGTTCTGCCCGTGACCCTGATTGGGGTGGATGGGGCTTGTCCCCTCTCCCCACCCGCACCCCCACCCCCAAGTCGGGAACCTCTGTTTCCACCTCTTTGCACACTCCATTCATTCTGAGACCATCTTCGGCATAGTCCTTTCCATGTTAAAAAGGATACGCCCTTGCCAAGAGACCCAAGTTCTGGAA
>NW_027672130.1:10000-12500 GCF_964165515.1 Mesoplodon bidens
CCGGGGCACGCATCCCCGGGGCGCGGCCGCGCACGCACGACTCGGCCGCGGCCCGAGCCGCCCGCCACGCCGCGGCGGGGCGGGGCGGCGGGGGCGGGCACGGACCCCGGGCGCGCGGGCCAGGGCGCCGCAAGTGGAGGCGAGGCGGGCCGTGCGTCGTCGCCGGGACGCCGCCGGGGGCGGGCGGCGAACGACGGCGGAACGGACGCGTCCCAACCACCACCACCACCGCCGCCGCCGCCGCGGGCACGGGACCGTCCCCGCCCACCGACAACCCGGGGGGTACGCCCGTAGACCGCTTGCGGCGCGAGGGCGCTTCCCGAAGGGGGGAGGGACCGACCGCGGAGGCCACGGCCACGCGGCCAGGGCCTCGCCGCGGAGCTCGCTCCCTTCTCTCTCCTCTCGCGGGCAGCGGGGCCCCCCACCACCACCCCCACCCGTCGCGCCTCAGCGCGAGGCGCGGGGTGGCGGCGTGGGGCGCCGCGTCTGCACTTAGGGGGACGGAGGGCCCCGGAGGCCCTGCGAGGACAACCCCCAGCCGCGCCACCCCGGGAAGGCGCGCGCGCACGCACGCGCGCACACCCCGGGGGGGCGATTGATCGTCAAGCGACGCTCAGACAGGCGTAGCCCCGGGAGGAACCCGGGGCCGCAAGTGCGTTCGAAGTGTCGATGATCAATGTGTCCTGCAATTCACATTAATTCTCGCAGCTAGCTGCGTTCTTCATCGACGCACGAGCCGAGTGATCCACCGCTAAGAGTCGTACGAGTTTGGTTTCTTGGGGTTTTTCGGCGGGGGTTCCCCGCCCGTGGCACGGCACGTCCCCCCCCCGGAGAGGGGGCTTGCCTCTGGCCGGCCAAGTCACACAGACAGAGAGAAAAAAAAAAAGGAGAGCAGACACCACCGGAGGGGCCCCCGGAAGGTTTCCCACGAACGGGGCGCGCCCGGCACCGACCCGCAAGACGGGGCGGGCTCGGACAACCCCACAGGCGCCCGGGGGGGTTCCCACCTGCCCCCCCACACACCCACCCCCAGGGGACGCGGGGCGCGCACGCGCGCGGCCACCACACACGGCCCCCCGGCCCGCGCACCACGGCCGCCGGGGAGCCCCCTCCCGACGGCCGCGGCGGGGGAGGACCAGTGAGTGTGGCGCGCGGCGCGACGCCCCGGCCCCGTGGGTTGTTTGGGGCGTGGGGGGTGAAGCGGGGTCTGGGGGAGAAGGGAGGGGGCCCTCCCGACTCCCCGCGGGCCCGACCGCCCCGACCCCAAGGCGGACGGGCGACCCCCCCCATGGGTCTTTAAACCTCCGCGCCGGGACGCGCTAGGTACCTGGAGAGGGGGAGGCGGGCGAGGCGCGGGGTGGGGGCGGCCGGAGCGCCCCCCACGCTCGACGCCGCCCCGACACACCGGCCCACACGCTCTCCGCCCGCCGCCGCCCGCAGCAGCACGCGCGGGCCTCGGCGCTACCGGCCCGTGACGCGGGGCCCCGGCCGGGCGCCGGGCCGACCGCCGCACGAGACACCACGGCCACCGCCCGACGACGCCCCCAACGACCGCGTGTCCCCGAGAAACCGGCCGGGGACACCTCCTACCTCCTGCCCCCCCCCCACCACCACACCACGCTCGCGCCCGGAACGCGGCCCTCTCCTCTCTGCTCCTGAACCCCACCACAACAACCCAACGGCCCCCGCGGCCCCTTGGCCCCGCACCCGCGTCCCGGGCCCCCTTCTCGCCACCGAGGGCGGAAGGGAGGCTTCGACGGGAACCGGGGGTCGAGCGGGTAGGGGACACACGCGTGGGGAGGGCGGCAGAGAGGGAGCCAGAGAGAGCCGGACGGACGACCGACCGAGGAGGAGGAGGAGGCGGCGGCGGCGGCGGAGGGGCCCCGGGGCCCGCAAGGACAGGTAGGTAGAGGGCGCCCGCCGAGGGGGCGGAGGGCCCGGGGCGGACGGCCGACGGCCGACCGGCGGAGGAACCGGCCCAGGGCCGGCGGCGGGAAGGGGACGGACGGACGGACGGGCGGGCGGGCGAACGGCCCCCCGCAGGGAGCCGCCGCCGCCGCCGCCGCCGCCGCCGCCCCCCATCCCGAGACGCGCCGGAGGCTCCGCGCGGGGGGCGGGCGGTCGCGACCGGGGGGCGCGTGAAGGGCGCCGGAGACGGAGGCGCGCGTGGGGGGGCTCGGCACCCCCACCCCGCGGAACCCTCGGACCCAGACCTCGGAGGGACGGACGACGTGGCGGGGAGGTCGGGCGGGCGGGCGAGCGAGAGACGCGCCGGGTGGGCACACCACGACGGCCGCGGTCGGGTACGCGGCGCGGTGGCGCGCGGGCGGGCGCCCGGCCACACCCGGGGTGGGGTGACGGTGTCGCCCCGCGGGGGGAGGCGAGGCGCGTGTGGGGGCAGACGGGGCGGGCGTGGTGAGGGGAGGCGAGGCGCCTCCCTGCCACCAACCCGACCCCTCTCGGCCCACCCCCTTCTTTCCGCGCTCTCCTCGCCACCGCG
>NW_027672130.1:15000-25000 GCF_964165515.1 Mesoplodon bidens
GGGCACCGGGAAGTCGCACGGAGGCCGGCCGGCGCGTGCCCGCTCGCTCCCGCTCGCTCGCCCGCCCGCGCGGACGGGGCGGGGGGCGGGCGGCGGGGCTCGGGCCTCGAGGCCCGACACCCCGACCCACTCCCCGCCCGCCCGCCCGACGGACGGGAGCGGGGCGGAGCGGACACGGCGGCCGGTCCACGACGGCTGCCCGGGGACCCGACGACCCACGCTCGGGCGAGCGCGCCGGGGCGGGCCGGGGCGCGGCGCGGCGGGGGGGACAGACGGACGGCCTTCCGCCCCCACCCTCGCCCAACACGCAACCGACGCCGGCGGACGGGCGGCGACGGCGGAGGACCACGGAGCGGAACCGCGGCGGGCCCGCGAAGCGAAGCACCCAGGGGCGCGGCCCGGGGGTCGGCAGACGCGACGGACGCGGCAGACGGACGGACGTGGGAGAGAGGGCCGACGAGGCGCGCGGCTGGCTCGGCCCGCCGTCGCGGAGACGCGACGACCACCTCCCCGCACGAGACGCGGCGGCGGCGCGGCGGGAGGCGGGAGGCCACGCGCCGACGCGAGGGGGCCCGGGGACCATCCGTAGGGCACGGACGCGAGTCGGCCGCCGGGGCGCGACACGGGGTCTCACCGCCAGAGGCCTCCAGCGCAGGGGCGGTCCCGCGACACACAACCCAGGACGCCGACTGGCCTCCTCCTCGGCCCCCACAACCACAGGGTCCCCCCTCGCGGGGCTCGCGACCACCCACCACCACCGCCGTACCTGCACGAGCCGCGACAACACTCTCCCGCACGCACACCGGCCGCCCCGCGGGCCCCCCCTACACACACACACCCCTCCGCCGCGCCCGACTCCCGCACCCCGCCTCAGGAACCGTGAGCACGCCACCCGGGGACGCCGCCGGCCGAGGCGGCCGGGGGGGGCGACACCCTCACGTGGGCGAGGCCAGCTCGGTCCCAGAGGACGGGGGGGGGAAGGGGTCACGGAGGGGTGGGGGCGGGTTAGGGCCGGCGGCGACGGGGAGGGGGGCGGCGGCACGCACGCACGCACACAGCGAGGGCCGCGGGGCAGGGGCGCGGGGGGCGCTGCCCAGGGAGAGGAAGGGCCGAGGACACGACCGGGCCACCAGGAAAACAAGCGCGGGGTCCCACCGCCACACGCACGAAGGCGGTCCCACGACGCCTGAGACGCCGGCCGGCCCCAGCCACCCCGGGGCCTCCCACGACCCGGCCCCGCCGCCGGGGGGCCCGCGTGTGCGACGTTCCCCCCGCGTGGCACGGAGGGACCCGTCCGCCCAAACGCCACACCTCAACGTCCTCGCCGCCTCCACCTGCATCCAAGTCCGACCCCCGGGGGGCTCGTGCCCCGGGGCAACGCTCCCGAGCGAGGCGACCCGCACCGTGCCCACACACCGCCCGCCACCCGCCGCGACGAGCGGTCAGGGCAAGGCGCGACGGGCTCCTCGTGGCTGCGGGACTGGGGAGCCGGGACGCCCGGGCGTCCCCTCCCCGCCCCCTCGGGCTCCACACCACCGGGGTCGCCGCGCGCACACGCGTGCACACGGCCCCGCGCCGGACGCCGGCCTGGCGGGACCCTCCCCCGACTCAGAGGGGGGAGGCGCGGGCCGCGGTAGGCAAAGAGCGGCGCTCGGCCCCACCGCGGGGCCGGCGCGAGCCCACCCGCCCGCCGAGGCGAGGGACTCTTGCCCACGTGCTCTGGCAGTCGCCCTCGTGGCCACTGCACGCTTGGGAGGGGCAGCGGCTGGGGGGTCCGGTACCCCAAGGCTCCCTCTCGGATCGCTAGAGAAGGCTTTCTCACCGAGGGGGCGTCATCCCCCACCCATCGTCTCTCCCCCTTCGGGCCCGCGGAGGCGCTCCACGAGCCGCCGCCGAGTCCACGACTGGGCGGGGGTGGGGTTTGGGGGGAGGTCTGCGGTACGGGGAGGCACACGGCCCAAAGGGGCGTCCGCGGCCACAGCCAGGGGGCACAACCTCCGCCGTGCCGCCCCCGGGCTCGTCTATGGGGGGCTCCGGAAGGAGGGAGTGCACGCCCGAGGAGCGCGACAGAAACCCCCCTTCCTCACAGAGGCCCCCCGGCCCAACACGATCGCACCCACGCCCGTGTGCCACGCCCTGGCCACACTCAAGTCCCCCTCGCAGCACACACCGTGCGAGGACGACGGCGACGAGGCGGCACCTGTCCCGTCCCCCCATCGGGGGGGAGAGAGAGAGAGAGAGAGACAGGCACACACACCCCCGCCGCCTTCCCCTTGACCGTCTCGACCCCCCCCCTCTCACCGAGGAGAGCCACTCACGGGACACACCACCGCGGCGGGGACCCGAGGAGCACGCTGGGAATAAGGGAACGACACCACCGCTCGGCCTCGGGCACCTGAGGGACGACCCGGAGCGCTCCAGGGGCACCACAGAGGACCAAGCAAGGCACGCTCACGCGCCGGCAGGGGCGCGCAGCGCAGCGGCGGGACGGCCCCCCCCACCGACGCGGGGAGGACCGCTCGCGAGGCGCACGCCAAGGAGGCGAAGCAAGAGGGTCTGCTGCGTCCGAGGACCACGGGCCCGCCCACGCCGTGAGGCCGGGGGACCGAGGGTCAGGGCCGGGAGACCACACCAGCCCCCGCGCCTTCCACACACACCTCTCGACGGGTCGGGAGTGCGTGACGGGAGAGGCGAGGGGGCACGCCGCGGGCACAACGAGAAGAGCGGTCCCGTTCGACAAGAACGTCCGTCCCTCGTCTGGCGCGACTTCGGCCCGGCCCAGGAGAGCGCGACATCACCACATCGATCCGTCAATAATCCGGAGAGCCACGGGCCACAGGGCCCCGAAGGCGGGGGAGGGGCACGGCGAGGACCATCACCCGAGGAGCCTGCTTCAGCCTCACCGGCACACCACCGCCCCACACCCTCTCCTCTCCTCTCGGGCAACTCCAGTGACCGACGACCCCGCGAAGAGAACGCCTGACACGTGGCACAGAGCCTGCGGGGGGGTGGGGTCGTCGCAGCCACCACCGGGTGCCTCGCGGCGGGGCGAGGTGGAGTCGCACGGGGCGGAAGACCCACGCGCCACCCCTCGCGCCCCGCCGCCCTCGGGTGAGCCAGAGACCGGAGGCGGCACCGCGGGTCGGGTCAGCCGGGCGCACACACAGGCACACACGAGAGCCGGCGCGCAGGCCCAGGCGGGCGGCTCAAGGGGCGAGGGGACGGTTCGGGCGCCGGACGGCGGCCCGCGGCCCACAGCCCAGATCCCTGCGTGCGCCCAGAGCCCCAAAGTCCCTCAGCGACTAGACGCCAGAGAACACCGTGTCAGCACCTACCTGGTGGCAAAAAAGGCCCATTTCGGGCGAAAAATATCACAGCGCCCGGGAGCGGGGCCCATCCACGAATCGCGGGGGGGACCCCGAAACCTCGGTCCGGCCACCTGTCCCCAACTCTTCCCCATCCACACCAGCCCCGGAGCTCTCGGGGGCCACCTGGTCGACCCGAGGAGCGTGGCGACCAAGTGGGGGCGGGGAACCGTGGGGGGGTGGGGGGGGTGGGGGGGTGGGGAGGCAGCGAGCGGGCCGGGGTCGCCCTCCCCGGTTCGCCCGCCCGCCCGCCCGCGCGGGCAGGTCCCGGTCCCCCTCCGAGTCTCCGGGCGAAGACGGTTCAAGAAAAAGAAAATGTCCCACACTCGGCCGCCTCCGACGAGCGGGCCCCACGAGGGAGCGCGCCGGGGCCCGGGCCGCCCAGGAAGGAACGGCTCGGGCCGGTCCCCACCCCGGGGCTCGCGGTGGAGGACGGTGGGGCGGGGGAGGGTGAGAAAAAGTCGCGTCCGCCGACCGACCGGGACCCACGTGGGCCCGCTGAAGGGCCGGGTGCGCCCTCCCCGGCCACCCCGCGCGAGCAGGGCCCGGTCCGTCCACGTCCCCGGACACCCAGGGCAGGGGGACTTGAAAACCTTTTCCCAGGCGACCGGAGCCCACGAGGGACCGCACGCGGGCCCGTGCCTCTCTCTGCGGGTCACCCCTCGCGGCCCAGGCCAACGGTCCAAAGGGTGAGAGCCAGGAGAAGGCGGCCCGACCGCCAAGCCACAGTCCTCCGCTCAGGAGGACGCGGAAGAAAGACCCTCTCCCTTGCCACCGCGGCGGCGGCGGCGGCGGCGGCGGCGGCGGCGGCGGCGGCGGCCCGTCCCAGGTCGCGTCGAGTGGCCGTGTCGGTCGGTCCCCGCGGCCGGATGCTGGTCGACCAGGCCAGACGGCCCCACAGGACGGGCTCGAGACTGCGGCGACGGTCACAGCCACATAGACCTGCACGCCCAATCTCAAGCGACAGCAGGAGGCGCCCACGCCTGGGCGCCACCGCGACAGTCGCCACCAACGTCGCCCGGCTCACGGAACTCTGCCTCGGGCCCGGCGGCCCGGTCCCAACCCTCACGAAGGTCGCCGGAGCTCCAGAGACAAGGGACAATATAAAAGCGGCCGCCAGGTGGCTCCCGACAACCGGCTCCAACGTCCCCGGGCCGCCGGGTCCCTGTCGCCGGCCGGCCACCGAGGACGCGGCAGCGCCGGGCCGCCCAAACGCCCGGGCTAAGCCCGGGGCGAGGCGGCGGGCGTCTGGCGCGGCCCTGAGGCGTCCGTCTCGGACGGAGCTAGCTCCCGGGTCGGCACGACACGGCGCCACACCGGCAGCAGACGGGGTTGGGGCGGGGGGGGAGCTGGGAAGATGTCGCCGGGAGGCTGCCTCAAGGGACACGACGCGATTCCTCGGCGGGGGGATAGCCCACGGAGACGCCGGCGGGGCCCGGGGCGGCCGGCACGGGCCGCCCAGAGGGTCACGAGCAAGATCCCCGGCCGGCTGCCCGGACGGACGGAGGGAGGGAGGGAGGGAGGGAGGGAGGGAGGGAGGGAGAGAGAGAGAGAGGGAGACAGGGAAGGCGGGGACCGGCAAACCGAAACCAGGCAAGCGCTCAGAGAACAACGCAGGAATTCATCCTTTCCCGAACGGTGGATGGAGGTCTTTCAGAAGCAGACACGCAAAGCCCAGAAGCCAGAAAGGAAGGGAAGGATACACTCTGACCCCACACGAGTGGAAACAAACATCTGTCTCTGCCTACACGGCGACAAAGTCCAAAGACAACACGCGCGTGCGTGGGTGGGTGGGGAAATCGCCCTTGCGGTCGGTCGCGAGAACGTGGATTTCAAAACGGACTGACCACACAGTCACGGGCGGGGCTGGCTGGGGTGGTGAGGCGGGGGTTGGCGGAATGCGGGCGGGGGGGGGGGGGGGGGCGGTGGAGGGGGGGGGCGAAGGGGGAGTCAATAGCCATCCACTAAAGAAACTGAGCTCCTAAACGTAAGGCCAGAAACGATCCAACTCTTAGAGGAACACAGAGGCAGAGAACACGCTCTGACCTAGATCACCGCAAGATCCTTTCGGACCCACCTCCCAGAGACGTGGAAATAAAAACCAAGATAAACCCATGGGACCTGATGAAACTTCAAAGCTTTTGCACAGCAAAGGAAACCATAAACAAGACCAAAAGACAACCCTCTCAGAACGACGGGAGGAAATATTTGCAAATGAAGCCACGGACAAAGGATTCATCTCCAAAAGGTAGAAGCAGCTCAGGCAGCTCTCCACAGCCAAAAAAACAAACAACCCCATCCAAACGTGGGCGGAAGACTCAAATAGGCATCTCTCCAAAGAAGATACACAGACCGCCCACCAGCCCACGAAGGAAGGTCACGCTCAACGTCCTTCATCATCAGAGCCATGCACATCAAAACTACCATGAGATAGCATCTCACCCCAGTCAGAATGGCCACCCTCCAAAAATCTAGAAAGGCAATCAGTGCCTGCCGGAGAGGGTGTGGAGAAAAGGGAACACTCTTGCACTCACTCACTCACTGCTGGTGGGAATGTGAATCGGTACAGCCACTATGGAGAACAGGACGGGAGGTTCCTTCCAAAACCACACATACAACGACCCTAGGACCCAGCAATCCCACTACGAGGCCTAGAGAGACCCTGAGAAAACCATCCTTCCAAAAAAGACACGGGGACCAAAATGCTCACTGCAGCTCGATTCACAATAGCCCGGAGACGGAAACAACCCAAGTGTGTCCATCCTCGGATGAACGGATCAAGAAGAGGCGGTACACATCTGCAACGGCATACCGGTCAGCCATAGAGAAAAAGAAAACGAAACTGAGCTCTTCGGAGTGTGTGTAAATGTTTTAGAGTACAAATCAACACAGTTTTAGCCAATTATATATTAATAACAAATGTGTAGAAGCTTAAATAAAAATAGGTGATGCCATTTACAACGGACCTAAATAAAGACTTAAATATAAGCCCACTAAGACATTTATAGGTCCTCTATACTGAAAATTACAAAACGCTGATGAAGAAAAATTTAAAAGTCCCAAACAAAGAGTGAGACATACCTTGTTCATGGATTAGAAAACACAACATGATAAAGATGTCCATTCTCCCCAAGTTAAGAGGCTTAACAGAGTTACTCTTAAAATGCCCTCAAGGTTTTTGTGGAGACAGACAAGCTTATTCTAAGATCTATAGGGTAAGAAGAGGCTGAAGAATAGCTAAAACCATTTGTAAAGGAAGATTAAAACGGGAGGAATGAATCTACCCAATTTCAAGATTTTGCAGTCATGATGGAGGGTAGATCCACAGATCAATGGAATGGAATAGAGAACCCAGAAACAGACTGACATCAATACATGTAACTTGTTTTTGACAGCAGTGCGAAAGCTATCAAGGAAGAATAGACTTTTCAAAAAATGGTACTGAAACAGTTGGACATCCCTCGACAAACACCAACAAACAAAAAATGAACCTTAACCTAAACCTCCACACCTTACACAAAAATTAAATCAAAGGGGATCATAATCTTAAATGTAAAAGCAGGACCTTTTTAGAAAAAAAAATAGGAGAAAATCTTTGGCATCTAGAACTACGTGAATAATTCTTAGACTGGACACCGAAAGTATGATCCATACAAGCAAAAACGGATAAATTGGATCTCATCAAAATGAGTTAAAATGCTTCATAGAAGATCATGTTAAGTGGATGAAAACTCCAATTACACAGTGGGAAAACATATTTGAAAATCCCACATGAGACAAATGACTTGTATCTATAATATACAAAGAACTCTCCAAACAACTTAAAAAAACCCAACTAGAAAATAGGCAGAAGACAGGAACAGACATGTCATGGAGGAGAATATACACATGGCAAAGAGGCCCATGAAAAGATGCTCAACATCGTTAGCCATTGGGGAAATGCAAATTAAGACCATAATGAGGTATCAGAGGAGAACTACACTTAAAGTACCGTGTGTGACCACATCCAATATGCTGGTGGCGAGTCCAGAGGGAAATGATGTCCCATCACCGGTGGGAAAATAAACTGGTTTATAGCCACTCGGAGAGACAGCTTGACAGTCTCTTGGAATCCTCAAAGTAGATTCACCCTACAACGCAGTCATTGTACTCTTGAGCATGTATCCAACAGAGACACAAACTTAAATTAAGTTCCCACAGAAACTTACACGTCCATGTTCATAGCAGTTTCATTTATAACAGCCCAAAACTGGCCACTACCCAAATGTCTTTCAGTGGATGAATGTTGAGACACATGGTGATAACATCTTATAATAGAATACTACCGAGCAACCAAAAGGAACAAATGATTACTATATGCCAAAACTGAAATGAACTTCAAGGGAATGATGCCGAGGGAAACATTTTAAAAAGCCCATCTCCGAAGATGAAGTCATTCAGGATGATATTTACATATTATTCTTAAAATAACAAAACGGTGGAGATGGAGAACAGATTAGAAGTTGCCAAGGGTTAGAGATGGGGGTAGAAAGTACAGCGGGGGATCTTGGTGAGGTCTTTGTGGTCCCTCCCAGTACAAATAATACAGCCATCTTGGTTGTAACCCCGAAAGATGTGTCAAAGCAATTCCTAATAAGAGGTGTCCAGATATTTAGCAATGGCAGCAGATTAGAGGTATAGCTCCCCAACATGACAACTTCAAAACAGATGGGACTCATTCAATGCATATGTTCATTTTAAAAAGGCCAATCACAGGGCCTCCCTGGTGGCGCAGTGGTTGAGAGTCCGCCTGCCGATGCAGGGGATACGGGTTCGTGCCCCGGTCTGGGAGGATCCCATATGCCGCGGAGCGGCTGGGCCCGTGAGCCATGGCCGCTGGGCCTGCGCATCCGGAGCCTGTGCTCCGCAACGGGAGAGGCCACAACAGTGAGAGGCCCGCATACCGCAAAAATAAATAAATAAATAAATAAATAAATAAATAAAAAGGCCAATCACAATACTTAAATGGTATAGATCTTAACGCTATGATTCTAAGGATCCAGCTACCCCAGATGGACTAGCAGGATTTTCTGGACATTCAATCTTATTTAAGACAGTAAATCTTATAATAAGACAGTTAAAACAAGAAAAAAAAAAAAACCAACTACAGTTGGATCTTCTCGTAGGAAGATGAGGTGAAAATAGGTAGCAGCGGTTCAAAAGCTTAAGCAGTGGCACCTACATCTGGCTGCACATTAGAATCATCTGAAGCACTTTTTAAAAACCCTCACACCAACAGTTGGTCATCCTAAACCAATAAAATCATTTTAAATCTCCTCGGACGATGCCACTGTCTAGCCAGAAGTGAGAACCAGCGGACGAAGCAGAAGGGGATGTTCCTACAAAGGTTTCTTAACACTACGTCCTTTCACCCAATCAGATTTACCTTCCTGCAAAGGGGTAAAGAAGGCTAGATGTTGTCCATCCTTGCTTAGCTTTCATTAGCACTTGTGACTTGCCCAAAACCTGGATCATGTTTCCCCTAAATTGCATGTGATTTCCTAAGTTTTTCAAATCCAGGGCTAAGGGGTTTGCCAGGATGAGATTTTAAGTGCTCACACAGGGGAAGTCCCTGGCAAACCAGGACAGAGGTCACTCTACACTGAAATGTAAAGCATCCTAAATAACCCTGCCACTGCCCCCAGATACTCGTCTGTGCCATCCAGTGGAGAAAAGGCATTCTCCATTACTACCACGGCAAATGCTGCTGTCCTTGCCTTGGCTACTGCCTATCTTTTCCAGGCGTCACTCCCCTTCACCTGCTGGTGGACGCTTTGGCTAGCTGACAAGGCAGATATTTTCAAACTTTAAGGTGAATAAAAATCATCTGGAGGGCCAGTTATAACAGAGATCACTGAGCCCCAATAGAGTTGCTGATTCCATAGGGCTCGGACGGGGGCCTAAAACTTGAGTATCTGACACAGTATCAGGGGACGCCGGTAAAGCCGGTCAGGTTGTTACCGAATGCACGTTCGTGTGTCTGAAGCACAGTGAGGCCCAACAAACCGAAAGGTTGGAGTCTGGAGCAGAGAAAGGTTTATTGCAGGATCGAGCAAGGAGAGGGGTGGCCCGTGTTCCAAAACACCCTGACATCTCCAAAGGATGTCAGCAAAGCATTTTTAAAGGCCAGGTGAGGGAGGGACGTCCCAGGGAATGTGATCAGCTCGTGCACAATCCTCTGACGGGCTGATGTTGAGGCCACAGGACAGGTCACATGATCCATCCTTAGGTGCCAGGAGGTCTGGGGGCTACGTGCTCATGATCATCAAGGAGTTCATTTCTTCCATTGGGTGGTGGTTTTTGGCATCTGAAAACTCCAGAAATACGCCTGAGATACTATTATCTGAGTACTTCAGAGAGGAACTACAGCCGAGGCTATGGGGGATGGGTCTGTCCTAGGAAGGCCCCATAGGGTACTGCTCGGTTACAAGGTCACCATACTTTGAGAACCACTGCTCTAGTGGCTTGGAATGTTAAGCAAGTAATGGAAGAATCCCTATCCAGATCTAGCTTCTCGTATCGCCAGCTATTTTGGTGGGGGGAAGGGTAACTTGGGTCCTTGCTTGGACTTCTTGTTCACTTATATCAAAGCCTAT
>NW_027672130.1:30000-35672 GCF_964165515.1 Mesoplodon bidens
ACATTTTCCTGAGACTTTAGACGATGTCAGCCATCATCCCCAAGTTCTTTTTCTGGCTGACGAATTGGGTTCACTCCCGTGAGCGTATTGGGCTTGGGGGGGTCGACGTAGATAGAAGAAAGGGATGACCTCGAATGCTGATCACGCTAAAGACATGCCTAGTTTCCTAAAACCCATACCTTGACCTCGGCTAGTCTCTGCTGAAGGGTTCATCCTAGATCAGGTGAACTTGCAAAAAACCTTTGGGTCCCTTTGTAGTAGACTGAATTCGGGAGCGAGTGCTTCCTTCGAAGCCATTCCAGAGAGCTCTTCCACAAGCTCACCGTGGCACTCGGATCCGTAGGTACGTAGAAACAGGCCAGCTCTGGAAGGGAGCTCCAGACATACCTGTTCCCAGGCCCTTTCCAGATTCTTGCACAGCAGTGCCCTAGAAATGAAGATCGCATCCACAAGACTCTAAGGCTAGCCAAGCAAAACTTTTTTTTTTATTCAAAGAGACAGGTTGTACACAAGGGAGGAGGCGGTGTGTGGGGTGAGGGGGAGAAGACAGCTCCCCGAGTTGCTTTGATCACGGAAGGGAGCGTTTGTCTCGGGATCACTGATCATTTCCAGACATCCTCCCAATTCTTGGATCAGCAGCAGCTGGTTGCACGGTGGCTACCTATGGGGAAGAGCAGGTGCTTCCACGAGGGGAAAGAAGCGCATGAGAATTTTCTGCAAGAAAGCACAGGAACAGATAAGGGTTCAAGGTATCGTTGAGCTGCTTGTCTTGGGACACCTATAGGTATAGTCATAGTCGTGGGTGTCAACATAGGTCAAGGTAATCTTTTACTCCCGGGAGCCTCTTGTATGTGTGTGTGGGGTGGGGTGTGTGTGTGTGTGTGTGTGTGGGGGGGGGGGGTTGCAGGTGTGTGTCTGAGACTCAGGCCCCCAGGGCCTCTGCTCTTTAGCTTGCAAGGCCTGTTTTGCCCTAGGCCATTCCCCAGTCCTTTTCCAAAATATCTGTAGGTCTGTCTCATGCGTACAGACAGACATACCTAGAGATCGACACGACCAGGGATTTCATAGCTTTCATTTAAAAACTTTTAGTCAGCCATGCAGCAGGTAGGACGATCGAAAACTCGCTCTCTTGCTGATTTATAAAGAACCGTTGGGATAGGTGAAGTGTATTTGCTCCGATGGCTGAGGCTTTTTATTATTTGTGAGGAAAGACTTTTAAGAGTTCTGTTGGTCTTGAAGGAGACTGCGAATTAGTGTTTGGGTGAGGGAGCCCTTCCAGCAGTTTGTATTCTTAAAAAGACCACTTCCCCCTCCCCTCCCCCGTTGTTATTTTCAGTTTTATTTTATTTTATTTTTTTAATTTTTCCTTCCCTTGGGTTTCAGGTTCTACCTCATCCAGTCCACTAGCCTTAGTCTCAGGCCATCGCAGGCCGCGTTCACATTTCGGACGTTGTAGAGATGTGCGAGATCAAGACAGTTCACCCAGAGAACTGGGCGGCGGGTGCCTTGCTGACATCCAAAAGCTGATCTGCTCATGCAATTCCATTTCTCCTCCTCCTCCTCCTCCTCCTCCCCCTCCCCCTCCTCGTCCTCCCCCTCCCCCTCCCCCTCGTCCTCCCCCCCCCCCCCCCCCGCCTTCTATGTGCTTCTTTCTGTCTGTCAGGGAGAAGATTTCCAACTCCAATGCAGACCAAAAGATTTCTAGGTTCCCAAACTTCAGGGTTCCATGGATCATGGTGTCCAACTTCTGCACAGGGCCTTCAATAACGGCCCTCTTTCTCCGCGCGCACACAAGTCAACCCCAGACCGAGGCACCCTCAGGGCGAAAACCCTCCAAGATGTCTCCCATCAGACCCCACGCATCAGCACACACACCCTCCCCCGGTTTCTCTTTCGTATCGCGTGGGCTCAGACAGGCAACAACAAACACGTCGACCGATCGTTTTCCTTCAGCGTGTTTCATGAACGTTGCACTGGCCGGAGACACCTCAGTGGGTAACAACAGCTCATCATCCCTGTGTGAGAGGCTTCGGCTTCCCGGTGAAGGGGGTCGAGCCGGGGGAGCCAGGCCCCTCTGTGTGTGTCCACTGTTCACCGGAGTCGTCGGCCTCGCTGTTGTCCCGAGCGATAGCTGGTCCGATGTCTCATCGGTCTTGGGTCATTTTTGGTCCTCTGGCTTTAGAAAGGGTTTTCCACTGGGGTAAAAAGAGCAGGCTTGTTTGGGGCGCTTTCATGGTGGGGAGGAGGGGGTGGTGGCCCATAGAGGTCCCTTCGATTCACCCAATCTCAGGTAGTGCCCTATTCGAAACGTTTGTTCTCATCCCATCAGGGTCCTACCTTCGGAGAGTTTCCCTGCCTTAAACGTCCCCTGCGCGCCCCGCCTAGTCATCATCCACCATCCACCACCACCCCGCTGGCTGCTGATCTGTTCACCCTGTCCATGGTTTTTCTTTTCCGAGAAAGAGTGTTACCTATGGCTCGTCCCCACGCTATGTGTCCGTCCATTTCACCTCCTGAAAGACAGGTCTCGGTGACCTCCGAGAGAGTTCTTGGCAGTGAGGAATCAAGCCGCCACCGTCAAGGTCCGCGTGCAGGTTTCTGCGTGGACCTCAGCCGTTCGACTCCCCGCCTCGGGTCCATTCATGACAAGGAGCCCCCCCCCCCCCCGAGGGCCGGGTCTTACGGTGAGAGTGTGTTTGGCTGTGAAAAACACCACCCGTGTTCACTGAGTTCCCAAAAACGGGGCGGGGGGGGGGGGGGTTTGGGGTGGGGGTCGGGGTGGAGCTGAGGGCACGTCACAGCACACCGAAGCGTCCGGAACCCGAGGAGGCGGCGGGCAAGGAAGGAAGATGTCCCCGGGACAAAACCTTCCCTCCCCGTCCTTTGGGTGGATCGATGGCTGGACCTGAGAATTCCATGGACACCAGAGACGGATTTGTGAAACCAGAATTCCAAGAAAGGGGACCTGACTGAGACCCCAAAATGAGTTTCTTTGGGGTTTGTTAGGACGGCAGGCCAGGAGACACCGTGTTCCACCCGACTCCCAAACGGGGCGAGTTTATCGAAGAAAAAAAAAAAAAAAAAAAAGCAAAACCAAAAGCAAACACACACACAAACAGAAATCCCACCAACACACACACACACACACACAGACACAGACACAGACACACAGACACAGACACACACACACACAGAGAGAGAGAGAGAGAGAGAGAGAGAGAGAGAGAGAGAGAGAGAGAGAGAGAGAGAGGAGCGCGCGCTCTGGGTGCCTTTGGGGCACGGCTGATAGAGATGGACATGAAGCAGCAGGACAGCAAGCTGGCATCTCGGCCGGCCTGCCGGGGCCTCGAGAACTTTCCCCAGTGAGCTCTCAGAACCAGGGCCGGGGCGGGGGGGGGGGGGGGTTGGCCGCAGAGAGAGGCGGTGGAGGGAGGCCCACGTGACCTGGGAGAGAAGGGGAGTGCTGACCGACCTCGGTTCACCCCGTCCCCCTCCGGCCGAGAACCTGCCTTCGCTTCCTGCCCGCCCTCAGGTGTGTGAGAGGACCATGTTTCTTTCCAAGAAATACCAACACATCCTTTCAGTCTGTTTGTGTGCTTGTTTCTGCTTGTTCGTTTTCTGGACGAGGCCAAAGCAGCCTTCCAGTGGAGGTGTGTGTCCCAAGGAGCATCTGACAGGATGGGAGGGTGCGGGTCAGTCAGTCCATGTGCCAAGAAATGCAGAGAATCTGTCGTAGAAAGAGACTCGGGCCTTTTGCAGAAAGAGGCCAAGAGAGTTCAGATTTGATCCTTCACTGCCCAATAGTCATCACAGCAGTTTCCTGGAAGGGATTGTGTTGCAGGAGCCAGCGTAGGCCTCAGGCCTGCCTCAGCCCGGCAGGCAGGCAGGCAGGCAGGCAGGCAGGCAGGCAGGCAGCGGCTATTGTCTGTTGGTCCCGCCCCCACCCCCACCCCCACCCCCGTTCCTTCTCCAGAGCTCCTTCCTAAGTCCTCTGGACTGACCTTTGCCAGGAGCGGGGGGAGGGGAGGCCCGGACGATTCCTTCGGCAGGGCCTCGTTCAATCGCTCCATTCAAATGCAGAAAGCTCTCCGGTCCAGTTGGAGCCTCTGACCTTGCCTCGAGCTTCTCTTTCATGAATGGCTTTCTCTTTTTTCGTTCCCCCATTTCCCCACCCACCCTTAGGCTGCCCCCTCCAAACTGTAGGGAGGGAAGGAGGGAGAGAGAGAGGAAGGGATGGGAGGAGGATGTGTGAGAAACAGGTTTTGGTTTTTTTGTGTTTTTTTTTTCCCCCAGGCAAAAGGTGTCCCCTCCTTTTCCTAACCCAGGGAAACCCCACTACACCATTTGAGAATCATGGACATGCGTGGAAGCAGATGTCTTCACTTGAGATCTTCCTCCGCAGGAGGACAGAAAGGAGGGCCAGTGTGTCCCTCTTGTGCTGGCCGGTTCTTAAGTGACTTGAATTCAAAATAATCAATAGAGCGTGGAGGCACATTTTGGGGCGGCCTACTCTGGAGCCCAACATTTCCGTCCTCTGAAAGTTCCTTGGAGCATATTAAAGCTGAGCTGGTGACGTGTGTGTGTGTGTGTGTGTGTGTGTGTGTGTGTGTGTGTGTGTGTGTGTGTGTGTGTGTGTGTGTGTGTGTGTGTGTGTGAGAGAGAGAGAGAGAGAGAGAGAGAGAGAGAGAGTCAAGGAGATTTCTAAATGTCAGGGTCGAAGCAACCTTAGACGTCTGAAATACCTCTGATGATGTCGTCGGGTGTTTGGTTCGAATTTCGGAGTGGCTCTCACAGAAACAGGCACGAGGATTGTTTCCATAGGAGCCGTTGTGGCCCTTTCTCTAAGGTTTTCATCAAGTTCTCTAGCTTCCGTTTGCAGGGCTTCAGGCCAAGGGCCGTTTTCGTTCTCAGTGATGCCCAGTCAAAAGGGTGGGAGACCATGGCAAAGGTTCATGGAGAGAGTCGTGGCCAGATATCGGAGGGAACTCAGGAAACTTTGGGATGCAGTCCAGTTTTCAGGTTAAGAACAGCACCCTAAGGGAAACGAGGAGCACCAGAATTTCATATCCACAAGTGAGTATCCCCGTTTTGTGGAAACATACTTTTGGCCTCCAAGTAACCTATGCAAATAACGATGGCCAAGGAAATAAGAAGCCTCGCTGAGAGTTCCCGAATTAAGGAAGGTAGGGAGAAAAAGATCACCGAATCCATCCTGCTGACAGAGGTATGAGTGACCACATGGAGGTCCATCTTTAAAAATAAAAAAAATTAAAAAAAAAAAAAAAAAAAAAAAAAAAGAAAGAAAGAAAGAAAAAGAAAATCGGGTTTTGTTGGTCGGTGTATGTTCTTCCTTGTATCTGGAAAACAAAAGATTTAAGAATCAGTCCTCGTCCCTTTCTGTCTCTCTCTCTCCCTCCCTCTCTCCCCCCTCTCTCTTTACATCTCTAAAGATCTTTCCTATCGATTTTTTTTTTCATATTCTTTTCTCTCATAGGCTATGACAAAGTACTGAGTAGACTTTCCTGTGCTCTACAGTAGGAGGGGCTTGTTGACCACCACCTGTTTGATGTACGGCCATGCGCCTCTGTTCATCGCAACCCCCTAAGGTATCCCCCGCTTCCCCAATCAGTCCTACTTTACGCAAGGAGTCCGACACAGTATCATCCTATTCA